>NC_080417.1:112517539-112611923 GCF_029873635.1 Malania oleifera | reverse complement strand
ACGCATCCCAGAAGGAATTTGTGTGTAGTCTTAGATCCACGCGGGGTGAAGGTTAACTTGCTTATGCTTCTCGCCAACCCTCAGAAGTATTACGAACAAGTAACTAACCCTATCGCATGATTTAGATATAGCAGGCCTGTGGTTGTGCATTAAAGTCAAAAAAAAATGACGGCAACTAGCTATACAGTGAAAGGTGCGAGATCTTTACTGGATCATAAGAACCTCAATACTTCTCTCCCAAAAGGAGTTCAATGAGGCACACAGTGGCTTGAGTTGCTTAATACTAAATTACTGCACCATAGTTACCCACCCAGGACACGTTAATGTAGTACGCTGATGCTTGAGTCGGAAGTCAGTAAGTATGTCGGTTTTCAGCCAGTTTTGATACCAGTAGATCCCTGATGGATCTGGAGAGGCTGGAGAGGTATGCTCTAGCGGAAGTCGACGAAGGCCTTGGGATTCCTCTGGCTGATGCACCGATCAAAGGCAAGATGGCCCAGATACACTACAACTGCCAGTACGAAGAATCTCATGGAATTCTCGAACTATTGTGTAATCTGTTTAAGGACCTCGTGAGATTTTTTTTTTTTTCTTAGAGGTCATCGAACCTTTACTTCGGCTGGTGATTTCCGCATTGGGCTAGCTAGGTTTAATCTCCTAGCTCTGATACCATGAAACCAGAATGGATTTTTGTTTCTTGAATAATTTGTAGAACCAATACAAACTCCTTATAATACATCTCTACTCTAAATATGGAAAACACTCTCCTAAATAATCCCACCTCAATATATACAATAAATACCCCTAAATCATTGTACCTTCTTGTTCTAACCCAATATCTCTGTGATGCCACATCTCACGAGGAATCATCCATATTAGAACAACGATGAACAAGCCAATTCGAACACTTGCATTCTAAGCATCCGTTCCATAGAAGTTATCATAGAGTACGCCTAAGGTGCCCTTGACCTATTGAGAGGCCGCGAAGGTTGTGTTTGGTTCGGAACAAACTGGCTTCTCTGATGTCATGTTTTAAGGAGAAAGTGTAGAGGCGAGGCGTTTTCCCTCCGTGAGGCGAAGCGTAGCCTAAGGCAATTGAGGCGTAGCCATTTTGGGGATGCTATTTTTTAAATAATTATAAATAAAAAAATGAGAAAAATGTTAGATAATGGAAACAAAAATAAAAATATGACTGAAGCATTAAAATAGCCTAGTTTTCGAACAGTGACGAAAAAACCAAATTACAAATTTCTCCAACGCTAAGGGGACGTTTTGGGATACGTCTGACTCCAGTACTATGAACCCAACTAATTATGAACCAATGGGAATAATTTTTAATATTAATTTTAGTCGCCTGGTTGATGGAAAATAAATTCCCGTCAAACATAGACTTCGAGAGAGAGAGAGAGAGATGAGACGAGAGAGCCTATTGCGAGGAGTAAAGAGAGCAGAGGCTTTGAGCTTCAATGCAAGGCGTTCCTTCGAGAGAGAGGCAGAGGCGTCAAGCTTAAGCTTACGAGCAAGCTTCTTCGAGGCCTAAAGATATAGCAAGGCTTCGAGAGAGCAGTACACTTCGTCGGCTCCTCGCTGAGCGGCTCTAAGAGAGAGCAGTAGCTCGCCGGCTTCATCGAGGCTATCCGAAGAGAGGTCATAGGCTTTCATCAGGCCCTCGCCGACAGAAGCTACAGGCAAGACTCTGCATGAGAAGATAGAGAGGATATTTTTCATCAGTGTGTTTTGGGTTTGGACCTTATAAAATTGTGTTGGTTTAACCCTGGACCGAAAGGCTTACGCATTTCTATGAGGCCGTAAAAAGGCATCGTTTTTGGGGCATTGTCGAGGCCGTACGCTTTGTGCTTAGGCGTACACCTTCATGGAGTGGTCCGCCTTTTCTCCAAAACGCCTGAAAACGCCCTTCAAAACCACTGCTGGGATAGAGAGGGAATAGGACATACTCTAGATTGATTCAATGCTTTATAATTTCATAAGTTGGGCAAGAAAAGATCCATGCATGCACAGGTAGTGAGAAGAGGTCATGAATGTTCCATTAGAAAGAATGTCTTCTAGAGCCATGATCCACTGCCATCCCCATCCTTCGACTTTTCTCCATATCTTCATCTATTTTTTAGCTTAAATAGTCTTGATTATATGCATCAGGTTACATTATGTTACCAAAAGATTATCTATATTCCCTCCAAACCCAAAATCCCCAAATCCACAAGCTCAATACCATGCTAGACAAGACCGAGTATCCTGAACCTTTTGAAGAGAATCACCGCAAGACCAGCTGTGCTCGAGAGGCATTAAACATTTATCAAAGCTTCACCCTTTGATTTCTCAAACTAGCTCTTGCAACTAAATCAAAACACGTTCGGAATTCACGTTCTAGAGTTCTCCCCGAAAGTCTTCCCCAGGAAAGTACCTCAACTAGGGATATACCCATATCTACATAGGGCCGCAAATAGTATTAGAAATACATGTCCTACCGAGATAGTTTAGTTAACTGATCTCCTCTTCCTAGCAGGCAAAGATTGACATGTGCCTTTATCTTTGGGCTCAAGGAGAGGCCGTTTATATACACCAAATATTTCGAAGACCTTTGTGCCAATCCATTATACAATGATTGCCTTCTTTAACAATGGGATTTATATGAAAAAGTCCAAGTAATTCAGTACGAAAAACAAGTTATACTTACGTTCCATGTGAGATCAAGATCTTCCTGTCTCTCCAGAATCTGTCTTGCTCTAAAGTTATACAAGTACGATAATCCTTGGCATCACCACATTCAATAATGTTGAAACGGGATATTAGTTTTCACATCTTTCCAACTTTTGCTGAACTTATCAGCCCGAGTAAAAGAACTACTCTAATGTCCCGATTTAGATTATTGGAGCACCCCAGACTCTAATTGATTGTTGGGCAGCTATTCACTCATCACAAATGGTCCGACATAACTCCAAAATCCTCCTTTGATCTAGCAACCCCTTGGGCAAACAAGTATGCGCGCTTTGTCAATTCTCATCACCCTTTAGCCTGAGCCAGTGTCCTTATCCCAAGCCAATTGTCCTGTGAGAACAAGCCTCACTCAAGCTCGGATCACTCCAAGTGCAAGCAGCTGCAGCATATCCCCAGCAGTCATACTCATGTCCCATCTACAAAACGCAAGTAGAATAATGAGTTCACATCTCCTTCCAAATGGCGACCAAGAATCCCCATCAACTCACTTCCCCACATGTCTTCCTACCATGTGGTCCAAACCTCACATTGCAAATCTCCAAAAGAACAAAAGTGTGATCAAACCATCCACCACTACCATCGACTTACTCTGGGATCTCAAGTTCCCCATCTCGTACTTCAAGGGAGATGGCCTTCCGTGTCAAAACCCATGACCATAGGCACCACTCAATGTGTTTGATATTGACTTGCACATGCACTGAATGCCGAAAGATTCATTTCTGATCTCTTAATAAGCAGAGGAATGGCAAAATAAGAACAATGCCCTCAAAAAGCTGTAAGAAGAGATACAAAAACGAAAACCCAAGAGTAAATTTTGACTATTAATGTGAAATACAGAGGAAATAAGACACATGATTATTGATGATCTTCTCCAACAATCACCATGTTAAGACTCTCAAGCTATGATGGTGATTTCCTCACCATAATTATGAAGATACAAGGTAATGACCAAAACATTCTAGAAGATTAGAGAAATCCAATTGTTGTCGACCCAGATGATCTAACAAAATAGTCTCCCCAGCTGGAGCAACTCTCAACCTAGCAATCAAAAAATTTGCCCTTGCAACAAAACAAATTGGCTGGCAACAATTTATTGATAACCAAACTGGCGTTGTCCAACAAAGTTGGTGGCTAAACAAATTTCGACATCACAGGCGACACCCTCATCGATAAATGCCAGAATCACATTCAAATACTTCATGAAGAACTAATGCAATGATTCGCAAAGTCACATGCTCACTGCCCTTCAAAAAAAAGAAGCAGAAAATGCAACACCTTAAAGCACAACTAAACTCTCTCAGTAAGATCCAGCAATACCACCACAAACAACCGAGGATAGATCATCTTTTCCCACCAACCACTTTGGCATTCAACTCTCCTCGGCCACATACTGTCTATATCAATGCAACCTTCTTTCAAGGCAATGAGTCCCTTTCTCAATGCAAAAAGAGGCAACATACTCAACCGCCAACCCAAGGGTTGAAACAACAACAGCGTCCACAACACACACACCACACACACACAAAGAAACAAAAAAAGAGAAGATATCACAAGGTTGGTAAGGGCCAGATGCATCATAGATCGAAGCTGCATATTTGGATTATCTGGTGACAGAAAACTCCAAACCTCCACACTACAGTTGCAAAATGGCCAACCCTCCTTCGCACGAAAAGGTATCCAAAGAAGCCCACAGAAGAATAAGAAACTCACTTCCAGACTTCCCATCATAATAGAAGACGAATCATCCTAATGTTCATCTATGAAGAGATATAGCCCCCTAACTTACCATGATGACGCAGCCATCAACTCATATATCATAGTATGACAATCCCACTGATGATGAGGGAATAAATGACAACATCAATCTCTCAGAGAATACCTCATCTACCATCCTTATGCAAAGCCGAAGCAATTCAAATTACAATGGACCAACTATTTCATTAGAAGGAATTTCACCAAACTAGTTGAGGAATAAAAGCTTTGAGCTCCATGCTTGGTGCACAGCTGAATTAATGAAAGTAGGGATTATGCTAAAAGAATATATAGGAAAGGTTGTCTCCAAGTTCATCGGAAGACTCAAAATATGGTGGATAAATCTTGGAGATTATCAACAACTGCATATATCACAAGTTTCGAATCTCAATGTCTTCATATCCACAATCATTGAGGAGGACCATGTTACCCAAGCCAGGGATGAGTGTATGAAGATTAAATGTTGTTCATTTAAAAGAAAAGATCTAAGAAGTGTTATAATCCCATCTCCAAAAGATACTATACTCTTCGCTGACCAGATGGCATCAATATCAAGCAAGCATACCTAAATAGTCTTCCATATCCACTAGGAGAAGAAGTTCTCAAAGAACTTTAAATGAGTCAAAAACGACTTGCGAACACTTCTCTCGGTAAACTCTACCAAAGTGCTCTCATGAATCTAGATGTACTTTGCGAAAAGTATGACATATACAGAAGAATCCAGAAAGCAGACATGAAGATAACCAAAGAATGTAAGAGAAAAGATATTCTTATCATATGCAAAGGAGACAAGCAGTGCTCTTATTCAACGAAAGAAAAAGAAGATGTTTATCTTTCCCAGAAAGTTCAGAAAATCCAAACACAAAGTGAAATGCTGAAAATATTTGGAAAAGAAGAAGCATAGGAAGGATCTAAAAGATCAACAATGTTACATCTACGACTAATGAAAATATATGAAAAAGAAGAAGCATAGGAAGGATCTAAAAGATCACTGATGTTATATCTGCAACTAGAAAGGAGATATGTTTCACCTTGTGCTCCAGTCTAGGTATTAGCTAATAATTACTCAAAGTCAATCAAGGTTATTGCATTTTTTGACATGGGAGTAGCGTGCAGCTTGTTGAAGTCAAGCATTCTTTCAAAAGACAAACGGAAGCCATGTAATCAAGGCTTCAAAGCAACAAATAGAGAAAATTTTTAGGTCAAATTAAAGAGTGTGTCAATCTATATTAAGCTTCATCCAGAATGCTTAATTAGAGTGACATTCTTTGGGTCAAATCTTCTTAACAAACACCTACTCATTGGGTTTGACATTATCCAACACCTAAACAAAGTCTAGTGGACAAAATAAGGGCTGAAGTTTAGATCGTATATTTTTTGGCGGACCAAAACTCCTAATCTCTTCCACATCACGCAATCCTTGGAAGAAATTAGAGCCCAATTAATCTAGACAAGTTGTGCACACAACCATGGTGAATTCTTAAAGAAATGAACAAAGCCGTTGTGGAAGAATCAAGAGTTATATGTTAGCCTTCCATTCAAGAAAAACAAGGACTTCAACCCTACAAAGGCATAAGGGAATGAATTTGGGGCACTATTCACTAGCCCAATGAATTGTCCAAACTACAAGAAGATGGACTAATTGAGCCCACTAAGTCACAATGGGCTTGTGAGACCTTCTTGTCAATAAGAGAGCTAAACAAACACGAGGAAAGCTCAAGCTTGTCATTAATTGTCAACCTCTTAACCACTTCCTTGCTGATGATAAGTTCTTGTTACCAAATCGGGTCAGTCAATTTTCACGATTATCAGAGGCCCAAATCTTCTCTAAGTTTGACTTGAAAGCGGGCTTCTGGAAATTAGGCATCCTTCCAAATATTGGCCCAAAACAGCTTTCTGCATCCCCAATTTCTACTGCCAATGTACTGTCATGCCATTTGGGTTTAAGGTGGCCCTATCCAATTTTCAAAAGGCGATGATCAAGATATTCCAGCCTATCCTCCATCATGCCCTGATTTTCATTGACGATATTCTCCTTTTCTCAAAAGATATGGCTCCCATGAAAAACTCCTAAATCAGTTTAAAGAGATAATTACACATTATGGGATCATGTTGTCAAAAAAGAGAATGATAATTGGGGCAGAAGCAATTGATTTCCTTGGGATGAAGATTAGCCAAGGGAAGCATAAATTGTAGCCACATATTGTGACATAGCTTAGCACATTCCCAAATAGTCAGATGACGACAAAGCAACTATAATAATTTCTTGGTATAGTCAATTATATAGCAAATTTCATCCCAAAATTGACAACTACACAACACCACTACATCAACTTTTGAAAAATAAAGATGTGCCCCCTAGGAATCCAAACACGCAGAAGCAATAAGGCCGCTTAAAGGAATGGCTATACAATTGCCACCACTCTAGATTCCTGACAAAGGCAAAAAAAATCTTGCAGACCAACACAAGTGATAATTACTAGGATGCAACCTTAATGGAAGAAAAGGATGATGAGACTAGACATATCTGTGGGTACAAGAAAGGAACATTCAAAGAATCCAAATTACATTATCACTCCACGTTCAAGGAGATTTTGGCGGTGAAAAAAGGAATTGAAAATTTTGAGTTCCATATGATCGAACATACTTTTACAATAGAGATGGACATGTCGTCATTTCCAAAAATGATACAATTCAATCAAAAAAGATCCTCTTACAAGGAAAGCTTTTTAGATGGGCAAACCGGTTCTTACAGTATAAATTTTATGTAAAGCACATCAAAGGAAAGCACAACATCCTCAGTGACTTTCTCTTAAGGCTGACCAATCTCCAAGTCCTCTTCGTCATGGCCTCCTCATCCTCTTCAAGTTCACTCAATTTCACAAAAAGAATCCTAAGTCTTCCCAATGAAATCCAATAAAACATCCTTTGCCACACCATCGAAAATGGAAACATTAAAATGATTCAGGGTCTCTAGTTTATTCTTCTCTCCAGCTATGTTGTGGTTGATGCACCACTAAAATAATTAGATTGGCACCCACTCTTTCCCTACATTAATGGCCTCTGGGTCCACACATTGTCCTATTTAACTTTTCCAAAAGAGGCTTTCCTTCTCTGATATTTAGCAAGAACATATCGTATTGGTATGATTTTACACAAGCCATGGACATACGCCTTCATCACAAATCAGAGGCCAAAGCCTCAATAGTATAGCTACCTCAAGGACTAGTTCCTGTTCTTTAAAACTGAAGAACAATGGGTCAATTGACTTGATTTCACGACTAGGTTCTCATATTTGTTGGTAACTTTTCATCTTAGGGGAGAAGTCCAAACATAAGGAGGGGAGAGAGATGTCAATATCTTCTCTATATGTGAAAGGATATGAAGCTTCAAAAAAAAAATCCATTTGCAGATCCACAAATATCAGCATCGCATTGGGTCGAAACAAGAAAAAACATGCGTTATTCCAATAATGTTGACTCATATAAACTGCCACAACACCTCTTCAACCTAGTACACTACTAGGATGATGGAAGGGCAAAAAATACTCATTACTCAGTGTTGTTCCCTCATTTCTACAAGATTTACTTAACAAACAAGTTGGCTCTTTACTATGTAGATCATAAGAGTAATAATGGAACCATTGATGACCTGGAAGTAATGGCCTGTTATCCAGATAAGGAAGAATAGGAGTACAAAGCAAGATATGATCTTTGATATGCCACAAAAGCACTAGCTCTATTATTAGCATTTACTATATTGTCATAGTCATTGTAAGCTTTATCTTTTACTATATTGTCATTTTCGTTGTAAGCTTTAACTTTTACTATATTATCATTGTTGTTGTAAGCTTTATCAAAAGTCGTTTTAAAAAAGTAGCTTTAGATAAAGAGGTTTTACCTTATTGCTACATGTTTTGTAAAGGGTAAGAATAGAGAATATGTCACAGCATATGCCCCATCACATTCCCCTACTACCCTCCATAAAAAGAGAGTTCTAGTTCGAAGAGAGGCTGAGCAAGTGAGAACTAAGAGTCTCTAGTAATAGTTCTCGCCTTCCCTCTATTCTTGTATCTTGTTTGTTTAATGAAGTATCTTCCAATATGTTTTTTGCTCTATTTCTTCTTTGTTCTATTCTTTCTTTTATCGATCCTACACTGAGTGCCCAACTGTACATACTTTACCATCCTCCCCCTGAACAACATACTTAGGAGATTGCTCCATGTATACCTCTCCCTAAAGATCTCCATACAAGAAGGCATTCTTTACATCTATCTGGCACAAGGGCTAATCAAAATTAACTGCCAACGAGATCAATACACAAATGGAATTTAGTCAATCAACTAGAAATAATCAATACCATATGTTTAGGTTGTATCCTTGAGCAACAAATCAAGCATTACGCCATTCTGCAAACCGTCAAGAAGATATTTGATGGTGTAGACCCAATGATATCTAACCAACTCTTAAATGAGAGAAAGATCCACCAAGTCCCATGTCCCTTAGTGGTCAAGACATCCACTTCTATATGCTTTGACCCAGGGTTAGCAAGTGCTTTAACATACAAGGTTGGGATAGAAATAAAGGAAATAAACATAGCAAAAGAACCCACAGGACTAGGAAGGTGAAGAACTCAAACATAATGAGCAATAGGATTAGCAACTAAGGACTATTGAGTACATGTTCAAGTACCTTTCGGGTGAAAAATGAGCAAATCCATAAGAACATGAGGATCACCACAAGCGAGGGAACCATAAATCATTAAGTCATAATAAATCATCAAAAATAGAGAGAATTTTTTAAAGAAGATGTTCCCTCAAAAAAGGTGACATCAAAACTAATGAATTTCTTGTGAAGGTGAGGATCATAACATTTATGTCCATTCTAAGTTCTCAAGTATCACAAAGACACATTTAACAGCACAAGCAAAGAACTTTTCCAAACCAATATGTGGACCATAAACAAATCATATGCACCCAAAAACTTGAGGCATAATAGAGAACATAGATTTTTTTGGGTACATGATGGAGAAGGGAATTTGCACCCTTAGAACACTAAAGGGCATGCTGTTGAGGAGAAATAAGAAGAGCATTGATCCAAAAGTTTTAGGAGCATGCATATGAAGGAATAAAGACAATGCCATCTTAAGTAAATGTCTAATTTTCATTCATCTACTCCATTCTGAGAGGCATGCATACATTATGTTTGATTTATAAGCCTTTAGGCCAAGAAAAAAGATTAAATCTTACTTTGAACAAATTCAAGGGCATTATCAAATTGAAAATTTTGAATATCAAATCCAAATTCAATTTTTATTTCTTGATAGAATTAAATAAATACATTAAAAAAATCAAACCTATCTTTTAACAAATAGACCCAATAAACAAAATATTTGACAACCATTCTAATTCTTTATTGTACAGGGACCCCAAATATTTGAATGAATAAAAGAAAATATTGATTTACTACAAGCCTTGACTCTAGAAAGAAAAGATGCCCTACATGCTTTCCCAATTGACACACAAAACACTCAAAACAAGAAACAGACTTGAAAATGGGAAAAACTTGTAGTTTTGGAAGGGATGGATGACCCAAACAAATGCACAAACAAAGGAAGCCATATCACAAGAAATGGGTCCACCACAACCAGCATCGAAAAAGTATAGACCATTCTCTTCTTCCTCAATAGCACAATGAGAAATAAAGGTCACACAACAATTATAAAACATAGTTAATCGACTAAATGATAAACAGGTTTGAGGGAAATTTAGGCAGATATAACACAAATGAAATAGGAATAGAAGGAATTGAAAGACTATTGCTAGAACCATAAATTGGTGTAAACAAACCATAAGCAAGAGCAACCTTAATGTGTAAAGTAGTGCGGTTCAAGGATTGAAACGAATTAGGAGTTATACCTGAGTTTGGAGATGTTGAACCATGCAAACAAGTTTGGAGTTTTTTTTTCCTTTTTTCTTTTTCGTGTGTGCGCACGTGAACTAAGCAAACGAGTTTGGAGTTGTTATGTAAAAGGCAGCATTTGGAGTTCTTGACTCCTGAATCATGCAAACAAGATTGTTATACTTCTCTTAGAACATGGTAAATAATATATTCAACTCCCCAGTAGGGTGGCTAGGTGAATTTGAAGTGTCAACAACGATATCGCCCTTGACAAAAGACTTATTGGCCCAAGTCAGTTTCCCAAGGAGATCTCAACAGAGATCAAAGGAATGATTGTCCTTGCGACAATATGTGCAAATGCGAGAATCACCACGAAAAACTCCTCGCCCAAATAAATAATTGCTACCATGACCACAATCCAAACCTCGTCCTTAACCTTCAAAACTTCCCCTCTCATGGCTAGTGGCAAAGTCCTAAATTTCCACAAAATTGTCAAAATTTCGAATGATTTGTGAACACTAATTGAAATTAACCAGCAGTTGATACAAGATTGCGAACAATCAATCATGAACACACAGCATCAAATCAACATCATCAGCAAGCCACAAACAAAGTACAATTGATACCAGCCCGTGCAACAGAGAAACAGCAACAGCAGTATACTAGAAACAGAGTGTAACTGACTTCACATCAGCAAACCACCATGAAAACACACAGCTTCCTACCAAGGATTCTGCACAATTTAACTGAAAGGAAGGATGCCCCTAACGACTCTAAAGCCAACCAGAAAATCAGATTTGAGGATTGATTAGGGGAGGACAAGGCAAAAAAATGAATGAAAAACAGAGCATCAAAAATTCAAAATCAATTCAGATAAATCAGATTTATGGGAGACCAATGCTCTCATACCATGTTGTAAAGTTAGGGATGGAGGAGAGGAGTAGAGATGAAGAGATGAAGAGAAGAGGAGAGAAAGAGGAAAGACTGGGCAGCAGTTTCCTGGCGCAAGGGCAGAGCCCCAGGTCTTGCTTCTTATATATTACTACTAATAATAAATATTTAAGGACAAAAATAACCCCACTAACAGAGCCTAATTACTAAAATAACATATTTTCTTTTAGCAATACACACACACATACAAATTTTTTGGACGTAGCAAATGTAAAGAGCCTTCATGGGAAAAAGAATGATGATTGCAATCCATTTTTTTAAGTGAAATTATGATCTTATATATAGAAAATAAGACATTAAAACATTATTTTCACAATTTTTCAAATAGCTGATATTTTATTGATAAAGACATTGGATGGTATTTTATTTCATAACTATTCACTTAGTTATTATTTTTTTAAATCAAATCTAAAATATTATACCAATACAACAAGGTAAAAAATAATATAGAATAGCTGCTATGTACACACCCTCAACATCACAATAGGACAGACATGGAAAACTTATTATTTCAATAAAGATATTTTGCAAGATCAAAGGCATGAGAAGCCCATGATATGAAGAGATTATCTTTTAGACAACATATAAAAGGAGGCAAAGAATTTACAAGCCACAACCCGCCAAAAAAAAAACAAAAGATCACATAAGATCAACTTCCCTACAGCTATCAAATAATTTATACCTTCCAAAGTTCCCTTTTAGCTTCAGGGTCTTCAGCAAAAACAAAATCAGTTCCATTGTGCTCATAAGCAATCTTCTGAACCAGCATTGTTTGCTCACGTGAATATGCTTCTAAAAATAGCAAATAAGACATTAAAAAATACACCATCACAACATGAGAAACAATGTCTCAAATGAACATATTTTATTATTTATATGAATATTTATATCAAAATATCCTCTCTTTTTTTTTTTTCCCTTTTTTCTGAGAGTAAGATGGGAGGAAATAGTCAAAATATCCATTAATGTCTGCACCTTTGGAACCTCTTTTATGGCCATTAGTATCAATATTTTATCCCTTCACTCTAACAAATAGATGATCTCCAAAACAAATGTATATTCTCCTACCAGATTAATTCTCAAAAATTAACCTGACACAAACTATAATTGTTAAATCTACTTAGAGATCACGGAGAACATTGCTAGTTCCCTGAAGTTCATTGTGAGGATAAAGGTAAATCCGAAACAAAGTAACTTCTTTATCCATTTTTATAAGAAGCCTATGTACCACATTCCACTTCAGTAGAGAGAGAGTTCTACCTTTTCATCATTCGTTGAACTAAAGTGATAACACCACACAATGAGCTCATTCATAAAACTACTACACTTTTAAATATGCATTGAACCAAAATAAATAAATAAAAATCAATAATGTAATTAAGAGAATCAACTTTTCACCTGTGCCTATAAATTCAAACATCAAAGTTGGAACTTCAGGCAAATTCTTTCCATTAGCAATATTGATAGCCTTGATTTGCACCTCATCTAACAACTCTACCCTTGATACCTAACACGTAAAGAATTGTAATAATTGATGTAATTCCATGTGATCCCAAATTAAATATCCAGCATAGCATTGGCAATTTAATTTGCATAAGATATGTGCATAGTAGTGCTTGCCAAAGTGTCTTCCCAAGGCAACATACTGGATGAAGCAAAATTTCATCTAGGAGTCAAGCGAGTTTCAAGATCTGACATGCAAGCATATCTAACCAAACATTAAAATAGAAATAAGTGCCCAAGGCTGCCACATCATGCCAGAGTTCTAATAGCATGACACACACAGCCTGACCTCCACATTTGGAGAGGCTCTTTCATGACTTGATTCGGTGTAGCATCCGTAGTTTTAAAAAATGGTGACTCTGTGCATAGTTGTAACGGTTGTGGTGTAGCAGATCCTGTGTTTAAGGCATTAGTAAACTTGAGATTTACATGTTTTGACTCTATAATTTTACATACTAATGTCTTAATTGATTTTTACCAAAATTTTAAAACAAGCTTTACATAACATAAACTAAACATATAGAATGTTAAATTGGTCCTCTTGTTACTAGAGGGAGGGAAACCTTGGAGTTGTTACTATTCACAATTTTATTGACTATAATTTTAATCCAAAAAAATAAATCATAACTAATGAAAATAACGAAACATAAACAATGGAATATATTTATATCTAATATTTCATATCATAATAACATAAAGCATAAACATCCAATCCAAGGATAAGTAGTATGAAGCAAAGGCTAGAGAACTACCTACCAACAAATTTAAGTTTTAATCTAATTTGTTTAGCAATTGAAAGATGTAGATAGCAACAAGAAGAAACAAAGCCTTACGTCCAACTATGTGGAGTCCATTACATGAATCCTTTTCCACCAATTTACACGATCATGAGCAATTTCCTCCAATAATTTAAGGGTTGTTAAATCCTTACTATCTCATTCCAAGTTATTTTAGGTCTACCCCTACCCCTTCTACTGCTACTAACAGTAACTAGCTCAATCTTCCTCACCCGTGCACTATTTGTCCAATGTTGCAAATACCCAAACCATCTGAGACATCTCTCCTACATCTTATATTTTGTGTTATGCCCAACGAACCATGTATGTGTTCGTTCCTTAATTTATCTTTTAACATTATACCACTCATCCACCTTACCATTCTCATTTCAACAACTTTTAGGTTTTTGATATATTGTTTCCATTGCCCAACATTCTAATCCATATAGCATAGCTAGTCTTACAGTTGTCCTATAAAATTTTCCTTTTAATCTTAAGGTATTCTATGATCTCAACACACCCTAAGCACTTTTTCAATTTTACCCACCTTACTTTAACTAACACCTTAAATTACTCCTTCATCTCACATAAATTACCCAAGGTATCGAAATCCACTATTAATTACTCAACCATCAAGTTTAATCTTTTCACCAATATCCCAGGTCCCCAAGGACTTAAAATTCTGAAACATTTAAAAGCATATGGAATGGAAACACATATTCAAATTCGTTTTTTAAAAAGTTCAACTAAAATCCCAAATTTTTAGTAAATATCAACCAAAACTTCAGCAAACTTCAACAAAATTTTTAAAATTTTGACCTAAATTTCAAATTTTCAGTAAATTTCAACAAAAATTTCAAAACTTTCAATAATTTCAGCAAAGCAGCTCAAATTTTGATTGAAAAATTGGAAAATAAAAATGAAATTTGAAGCCCTAAACTAACCATACCTCATCACTTTGCCCCTATTTTGAAGCCCTAAACTAATCATTTTTTTTTTATAGCAAAAGAATTTATATTAGATAAAAAGAAAAGAAGGTACAATGTGTAGGGACAAGAAATCCACCATAAAGAGAAAAAAAAAAAAGTTGAAAAAAAAAAAAACACACAAAAGAACAAAAGAACAAAAAATACACAAAATCTAAAATAGAACTAAATGAAATTAACCAAGAAACCCCCTTTCCAAGCCCTTCCCATCATAATTTACAGAGCTCTTCAAATTCATTAATTCCCTTTGACCCTTTACCTTTCAACTTTTACCACCATCTAGACACACTTTATTTCCTCCAACATCACTCAGCTTTAAATCCATTTTATCCATAATAATTTGAGCTTCTAACTCCCCTATGGAAATCTCCTCCACTGGTGTGGCAAAATCCCATCCCTATGCTGAAACTTATTAACCAACCCATCATTATTGAAAATTGAAACTCTCTCTAGATCTTCCAATGGGGGTGGATGAACACAAGAAAAGTCCCCTATTTCGTTGCTGGAATCAAAAGTGTACGGTGTACCCTTATTGTTCGCAAATCTCACCCAACAACAACTCTCCAGCACAATCAAAATCACTATTGTCATCACTTTCTGAATCTTAAAAGTCCTCCTACTTCTTTACCCTCTTACCTTTTCAAATATCACTAGAACCTCCAACATTCTTCTCAAATTGAGGAAACTTCAACAATACTAAACTCTCCTTAAGAATCTCTCCTTAGTTCCTTAGTCTTTGACTCACCAAAACTTTCCCCCTTATCTTCAAAGGCCACCTTCATTTCAGAACCAAAACAAGCCACCTTTCAAGGAGAAAAATCCGTATTCCCTTCAAATTTATCCGTATAAAGATGACAATCATCAGATTTCTCCCCCAACCCTGCTTTTTCTCTACTCCTTTTCACACCACCTTCTAAAAAATTTTCTGAATTAGACACAATTTTATCACCCCCAATCTTGAGGCGAATTTATTCTTCTAACATCTTCATCTTTCTTCAACCCTTGATCAATTCGATTCATATTCTTAATAACTAGAGTCTGAATAATATTTCTATTACTTAAAGCTAAATAACAATTCTGTTATCGGAAGGTGCATCTTCCTCCTTCCTAGTAATTGTCTCCTGAGAAGTAGGAGAAATATTTTGGGTCTATCCAACGTCTCGAATCAACATAGCAGTACTTGGGTCCTTAATTTCCAAATCATGGGTCTGCATACCACCTGGAGCCTTTCATGGGAAGACCCTTAGAGGATAACCTCCCTTTGGATCCAAATTAAAGCACTTGTATCACCCTTTCCTAAACATTGGGCCTTTTCAAATAATTGGCCCATTTTAGTTAAAAATAAAATACCTCCTTTATTAATTATTTGGGCCAAGTCCAAAATGAGAAGCATGCATCCTAGACCAATCCTCTTTACTGCCTCCTCCCCAATGCAGCCTTAGCCTCCTCTCTGATCATCTCTACTTCATCGAAATCCCTAGCTTGCTTTTTGCACCTGTAGAACAAAACTGACTGATCTGCAATGGCCTTAAATCATCCAAATGCCGCTTGTCTCCACAATGCCGACACAGCTCTTGTTTCCCAACCTTCAGACCCTACCTTACAGAATGGGCATGACTACCACAGCCATCACCTTCACGATATTTTCTCTTCCAGTACCACCCAACTCCACGATTTAAGTCATGGAGAGTTATTTGCATCTACACTTCCAGTTTCCTCAGGAAAATCCTTCACTATCTCGCAGAAGACACTCATGAAACTTCGCCACCCATTGCTTTTTCACCTTGAGGAATATAAACTGAAAAGTTCTTCCTTTTCCATCCCAACCCCAACTCCAAATACTTTCCCACCTTCGTCCATTTTATCGACATCCAGAGCTTCATGATACCCAAGCGAACCAAATGAAACCCCCTTTGCATGCAACAAAAGGTAGACAAGCCATCAGCAAACCAAGACACAGCCCCTCTAGAAAACCTAACTTACCTGTTTTGAGAGGCATTGTGCTCGATCACAAGCAAGGATGCAACCTCTCCAACCTTATTTAATCACAGATCAAAGGATTTACCTTCAAATTGGATCAATCATTTCAACATAGACAACCACGAGAACTTCCATGGCATCGAACACATGGAGGGGAAGCAAGAAAATTTCTAAAGAGAGAGAGAGAGGGAAAGAGAAACATTTCGTCCCTTCTTCATTTTTTTCCTTTCCCCTCAAGGCCCTCCCCCCTCAGCTTGTTTGCAGCCCTAACTTCATGTCATCTTTTAGGAACAATAACTACCTTATTCACCAGTCAAGTCTTGAGGGATTTCATAGAATTTTTACTCACTTATGATCTTGAAAAAAGCTATACAGTATATTTTTAGCTCAAGAGAACATAGAGCAATGAAAAAAACTAAAGCAAGAATCTACTCTAGCATTAATACCCGTAACAAATTCATATTAGCCATTAGGGGAGTAATTCGTTCTATATGGTTTGGTTTTGGGAAAAATGATGACCAAACTGACATTTCGGTATTTAATTATGCAAAATCAAAACTGAAACAAAAACTTGTTAAATTTTCAGAATCGGTTTATTAGGTTGTTAACCAGTACTAAAACTTTTAACTTCTAACTTAAAAAATAGTGATGTATGACAAGAAGCAAGACCTTTGGAAGATCCAAGTTGGAGAATAATTAAGAAGAATTGAGATAAGGGATTGATGGGTTTAGTTAGTAGCTAATTGTGTGTTTCATCTAGGATTATATGTATTTGGGGGGGCATGTTTATAATATTTGTGTATTCTGGGGGTATGTTTGTAATGTAATTAGTTTTAGTGGTTTATCTGTAATTTCATGTGAAGAGGCTTCCTTATTAATAGTGTGTGAAAGCCGTGTTGTAGGCAGTTATTGTTGAATTTGAATTTGAGAAGTGAACATGAGTTCCATCTCGTATCCTGCCTTTCATCCATTCCCCTTCCTTCCTCTCTTCAATTTCTTTAAATCTCTCCCCCATGGCTGCATATCCTTAAAGTTGCCCCTAAATAATTTGGTATAAGAGCCAAATATCTATCTCTGTTCTTCCATTTCAATCCTCCACCTTCCTCTTCTCTCTTCTATTATACCATGCTTTTCTCTCCTTCCCTTCTTATTTTCTTCTAATTTTCTCCCCTAATTCTTCCAAATCTCTCTTTATTTCTGATTTCTTCTTTTCTTCTACCTCTTTCCTTCTTCTTCCTTATGATCTTTCTCTGGTTCTAATCCCAGCTGCCCAGCAGTATCTGCTCTTCTTCTTCCACCTCCTTCTTCTTCTTCTTCTTCTTCTCCCCTATTCTTCCTTCTTCTAGTCTTCTTCTCCCTCTGTTTCTTTTCCTTCATTCTCTATCCCTGGTTCTTCTCGGCCTATAAATTTCAGGGAAAAAAAAACAAACGGTTCTAAACAATTTAGAAAATTCCAGTTATGTCCCCAAATCTTCAAACACCACTTTCCAGCAACCATCTTGCAGCACCACCGCCACAGTCAGAAACAAACACCACCGAAACCCCTTCCCCTAAATTTTTATCTCCGTCCAACCACCGGAGGGCTCCCATGCATTGGCCAGACCTTCCCCAGCCATCGGCCTTCAAAAACCCTATTTTCCTCTACATTTTTCATCACACCAGCACGACCACTGTATTCCCCACCTCCTGATCTACCTTCTCCTGAAAAATCATCGCCAAAGGACCCTTGCCAGTGGTCCATGCGCGAGCAACGCATGTTAGGAAGTCTCCCAATGTCTTCTGCAATTTCTTGTCTCACGAGAAATTGTCCCAGCCACAAGATTTTGGGCTTTCTCCATGATATTTGACCTGCAAGAAGGTATTTTGATGAAATTGTCGCTGCTAGCATTGGAAATCAGGTTATATTGCTGCATTTTTTGAATTTTCAAGGTTAATTTGTTTCATTTCAGCATGACACTTAAGATCTCAGGTGAATTGAAGATAGTTCTCGAAAATTAGGAGCCAAGTTTATAGTTTTGCAAGACTAAATTGAGTATTGTGGGCAAATGTGTTAAGAACTTTTGGTGATATATAGTTGCAGTGCAGATAAGTATAAATCCAGAACCTTGGTGAACAAATTATTGGAAAAGGATGTCATTTATCATACCTTGGGCACAAGTCAAGCTTATACACACCTTTCTCAAGCGTGAGGGAAATGTTTCCAAAATGATCACTGCAGGATGATGCCTATGAATATGGTTTCTACAAATGGAGTCACACAAATGCAACTTCATCTAGAACCACACCCAAAGCCTTATTATATATCTTTGGATTGATAACACCACCTTACATGTTTATAAAAAATGTTTGGTTCCTATTTTTAATGGGTGAGTATTTTGATAATGCTTTTTGGTGTGATATCATACCCATGAATATTGCCATGCACTCCTTGGTTCTCCTTGGTTAGATGATTTGGGTGGCTAAAGGACAAGAAAACACACATGTATTCATCATAATGGGACGAAAATCATTTTGAAGCCTGCTCTACCAACTACCCAGACAAAGAATTTGAGATTAGTGATTAAGTCAAAGTTACTCAACTCGAGGACACTACATGCAAGGCAATGAATGTGTTTGAAGGAATCCAAAGTCTTTCAGGCATTCCTATTGCTGAGTTTGTCATTCCCGATGTGTTTATTGATGCCAACTCTCAATTCAAGTCTATGATGCTGCCAAAGGATCGTGGTTTCTTGTATCACTCAAGTGCTAGCTCTTGAAGAATCCAAGTTTGCTTTTCTTTTCTAATCTTCAAACATTTCAAAATTCAAGGCCGAATTTTTTCTAATTGGGGAAGAGTTGATACATGACAAGAAGCAAGACCTTGGGAGGATCCATGTTGGAGAGTAATTAAGAAGAATTCGGACAAGGGATTGTTGCGTTTAGTTAGTAGATAATTGTGTGCTTAAATTAGGATTATGTGCATTTGGGGGCTGCTTGTGATATTTGAGTAATCCATGGGTATGTTTGTAATGTAATTATTTTTAGGGGTTAATGTGTAATTTTATGTAAAGAGACTATCTTAAAAATAGTGTGTGAAAGCCATGTTGTAGGCAGTTATTGTTGAATTTGAATTTGAGAAGTGAACATGAGTTCCCCCTTGTATTTTCTCCCTCCTACCTTCCCCTTCCATCCTCTCTTCAATTTCTTCTAATCATTCCAATGGTTGCAATCCTTGATGGCAACCCCTGCATCACACAGGGCTTCTAGTGTAAATTGAGAGACTATTTACGCCCGTGTTCCTTGCAGCTGTGCAAGTCACAAACCCACATGCTTAGCCAAAGATTATGCAACTTCAGATAACTGAGTGAGCACTGCAAGGTGAATTTTATAAGGTGGGGAGGGGTTACCAGCTTTTCATGCAACCATCATGGGACAAATGGAGGGGAGTAGCGAATTGATGCATTGCCTTTTGAAAGTGGATTCCACTCATTTGTCACACATCAATCTAGAAGAAGGGAATAGCCCTCTCCACTTCGATAAATATTTCAATCCCCCCACCCCAGCCTGATCCAATGGCTGGCTCCAGTAAAATTAACGCTGGGAAACAAATAATATTTTTCAATGATTTTAGAATTTAAAATAAAAAAATAATTAATAAAACTGCATAATGTTTATTTAAACAATACATAAATACATCAGTTTTCGGTACTTAAAAAAATTGCAAAACTGAAACTAAGAACCATGATCAAAAACCCAAACCGAATCATCAAATTTTCCGGTTTCGGTCCAGTTTTCCGTAAATTTTGTAAACCCCTAATAACCATGAAGCTAAGGCTCTTCTAAAATACATTTCCCAAATTTCTTCAAGATGCAAAGCTTACATTTGGAAGTTTGTAAAAAGGGTTCTGTTTCTGGTTTTTGTTTTTGTTAGGGCAGTTCTGCTAGTTGGAGTCTCTTCTTTGTTTTGTAGGAGTTGTTCTGCTGGTTGGTGTCTGATCTTTGTTTTGTAGGAGTTGTTAGGCCTGTGGCCTGGTGTTGTGGTTGTATTCATTTGATTTCCCACTGCTAATATATTCATCTTACCATTTGCAATAATAATAATAATAATAATAATAATAATAATAATAATTTCCAAATTTTCATCTCTCTCTCTCCTCATGTTTCGCTGTTCAATTATTATCAATTTTTAAAATTAATATTTTTCATTTTAATAAGGGAATAATACACATGAAATATGATTTTTTTAATTGTTGATCAACACCAAAAAGTTCAGTTTTTGTTATTTTTTCTCAATTCCTTCCCTAAAAAAATAAAGTTCATTTTTTTATTGATTTTTCTTGACTAATTCCCTAACTTTTTATTTTTTAGTTAAAGCATACAAATGAAACATGATTATTTTTATTGTCAAAATATAAATGCATTTTTTATTGTCAAAATATAAATGTATTTACTATTTTGCTTGTTGTTCATATATCAATATATGCAGATCACTTGGAATCGATTTTGGAAATTTGTACCGAATCCTACAGTTCAATTCAATTCAATTCGGGATTCCTGAAACTGAATTTCGATACAAGATTTGAATACCAGTTCGACAAATGGAAAAAAGTGTAAAACACTAGTAACCACCCATGCTTTTTTCTATCTAGTATAGATTAATTTGAGTTTATTTACTACTTTTATAGTAAATATGATGAATGTAGTTTATAGATTTTGTTCCAAGTCTAAAAGCTTGAAAAAATTTTTAAAGAACAAAATTAGTGTTAAAAGTTCTATTTTCCAAACACCAAAGGGGCAAGGAACACCACTATACTCCAAAGCATGCTAATGGAAGTGCTTACCTCTTTAAAGGTTCTAACATTTGTTTCCAACCAAATACACTGAATGATAGCGAGAACAATACAGTGCCACAAAGCTTTCCTCTATTTGCTCTTTTCAATGCCCTTAAACATAATAAAGCAGAAACTTTCCCCTAACACCCAATTTTCACCAAAAATCCCAAACAAATTATTCCAAAGGACCTGCATGAAGGGTGATGAATGAACAAGTGAGAGCAAGTTTCCCCATCATAAAGCAAAGGACAGACACCAGGTGGTAGCGCCTTGTTAGGTCTTCACTTCTGAAGCAAGTCATTAGTATTGATTTTCTCAAGGATCACGGTCCAAGAAAAGTCCTTGATTTGAGAAAATTTTAGCTCTCCAAGTCCTCCCAAAAATAAATTCTCTCTGCATTATCCACTTTAAAACGAACATTAGGAAAGAAAGAACAAGACATCTGAGACAAAAGCTTCCAAGGAATCAAGTATGCAATGCTAGTTCCTACATTAGCATCCCACCCATTTTGTAGAAGTCCAAATTTACTGCGAATTACCTTATGCCAAAGAGAAACACCATAACCACTTCCCCACCAAAGAAATATTTTTTGACACCGAATTACCTAGAACTGAACCTCCCTCCCTTTTAGACCTATTCACAATGGTCCACCCAACATGATGATCTACATCCTGTTCCCCAGTCCTTGACCACAAAAAATCTCTCATTAACTTCTCTAATATATCCGAGCAACTCTCACTAGGATTCTAAAAAGGGACAAATAACCCCAAGGATCAAAGAAAGACAAGCATGGCTAAGAGTAAAAAAAACCCCTAAAGTGAAAAAAATAAAAATAAAAATAAAAAGCTCCTTTCCACCCATACAGCTTCCTGGCAGTTCTCTCAAAAATTGGGTCTCAAAAAGAATCAACAGTAGGATTGCCCCCTAAAGGGACACCTAACTAGCTAATAGACCAACTTAGAACCCCATACCCTGCTATCTAGAGAAAGAACTCGGATCAATGCCTGTACAGTTGTACCCACAGTACCACTCAGAAATCCCTTTTTTTTAACCCCGAAACCTTCTCAAAAGCAGTAAAATGGTCAGCACATTAGTGAAACTACTCCTATCCTCCGGAAAAAGGAGAATAAAATCATAGCTATGAAATGGGAAAATTCTCATAACCAACCTTAATCCCTTCCAACAAACCCTTTATTGATCATTCTACCAAAAAAAATAAAAGAATCAGCCACAGCAATGAAAAGGAAAGGGGATAAGGGATCACCCAGCCAAAGACCCCTACAAGCTCGAAACCAAGACTCCCTCCCCACTCACTAAGTCTGAAAATCACAGAGAAGACATCCACGAATCCACTTCCTCCATCTCCCTCCTAAACCCTTTTTTTGTCCATAACTCTATCTAAGAAAACTAACAGTCATAGGCTTTTTCAAATCCGATTTCAAAATCAAGCCCCATCTTCTTCCTTCTTGCCGGCTACTGCATCCTCAACCACCTCATTTACTACCAATGCAGCATCTAATATCTGTCTATCGCAGCACTCTGATTATAAATAATATCCACCAAGACAGTTTCTGATCTCTTAGATAAAACTTTAGCCAAAATGTTATAAACAATTGTCACCAAACCAGTTGGTCTAAAGTCTTAATTCTAGTAGCAATTTTTCAGGCACCACTGTGAAAAACATAAAAGCTTCCACCTATCACTTCATCATCAAATAACTAATGAAAGACTCTGACAAAGTCATCCTTCCAAAATCCCAACAATCCTGAATATAAGCCATCACAAAACATCTGACCCAGGATCTCCCTCTATCCATCTCAAAGACAGCACCTCTAATCTCCTCCCCCTCAAAAGGCCTCTCTAGCCACTCTACTTTGTCATTCAAAATAAGGCACCAATCCAACCCTTCAATCATAACCCTTCCTACATCTTCCTCTTGACTATAAGTTCCTATAGAAATCTGTAATCATTCCCCCAATGTTGTCAGGATCCTTAGTAACCAAACCCCTATCGTCATCTTAACTCTTTTCAAAAGTTTCTTTTCTCCTGCTATTCACCACCTTATGAAACAATCTCGTTTTACAATGCCCATCCTTAACCCAATTCATCATAGATTTCTGCCTCCAACTCATATATTCACTCAAAAGAAGTTGTTCAAAACCCATTAGTTCACTGAATTCTTCTACTAACACCTTCTTCTAAGAGAACCATTTAACTGTCTAATAAAGCTAATTATTGTAAAAGAGGAGTCAGGTTAGGTTTGAACCACTCCACCAACAGCAATAGGCTACTATCACCACTTTTCAATTATTGGAGTATGTAATGTTGGATGACAATATTATCATTTTTTTTTTTTTTTTTTTATAGCAAAATAAAATTTAATTAATAGGAAAGGAATTTACAAGAAGGAGAATGAGACATCTCCCGAGAAAGATCCAGAACAAACCAGGGGAAAAAAAAACCTAAAACGAAAAAAAGAGAAAATATCAACAAGCCAGCATATTCCTCCAATCGCATTGTAACTCCTAGAAAATATCCCTCCGAATCTCTTTGGCCAAATACTGAATTTTATCCCAAACCAGCACCAAATTTAATTTCTTTCCAGAGAATATCCACGCATTATGCTCCAGCCATATCCCCCACAAAACTGCAAATATGCCACTTCCATAAAGCTGCCCTACGCTTCCTTCTTTCAAAGCCTGCAAAAGAAATGACTGACAAGTCTTCCACTGAAGAAGGACATGCCTAGCTCTCTCCCATACTACCAAAAAGCTTATTCCAAATCCTCCAAGTGAATTCACAGTGCAAAAGTAATTATCAGAAGCTGTCTCAAAGTTCTTGTAACAAGGCAAATACACACTAGGAGAGAGAGCCTTCAAAGGTCTCCTGATTTGCAGCAAGTTATTAGTTTATTTTATTACGCACAACCAACCAAGTGAAAGCCTTAATTTTTGGGGAAGCCTTAGTCCTCCAAATAATAGGATACAGCAGAAATGAAGAATTAGTACAGATCAACAATTCAAAAACAGATTTGCAAGAATACACTCCAGGCTGGTCCAAAGATCAAGAGAGAATATCCCTCCCCGAAGATAGGTTACTCTCATTCAATAAAGATAACAAAGAAGACAATTCCACCATCTCCCTATTGTTAAGAGGTCTCCTAAAATGGTGATTCCGAGAAACCAAAGGACCGCTCAGATCCCCATGAAAAAAATATATATTAACACACACACACACACACACACACACATATATATGGCTCTATTTTGCTCAGAACTCAAACGAAAGAGACAAGGGAAAAAAGTGGAAAAGGAAGTGTCCCCAACCAAAGGTCTTTCCACAAACAGATATGTGAACCCCTCCCCAACTCAAGTTTAGTGTAAGTGGTCAAAAAAGGATTAATCTGAGAAATGGACTTCCACAAACTCACCAAAGAACATCCTAAATTAATATTGGTATCCCACATGTTTAATTACTACTTTACCTAAAAGCTTAAGCTGTTAGGTTGTGGGCCAACAATGCATATCAAGCTTTAACACTCCCCCTAACGTGCCTCGATAGCAGGTGGAGAGATAATCATTCAAACACCACAAAATTGAAGGCAGACAACGAGACTAGAACCCAAGACCAGCTTTGATACCATGTTAGATTATCGCTCTACTTAAAAGCTTAAGCTATAGGATTGTGGGCCAACAATGCATATCAAGCTTTAACATGACCCATTTTCATTCAACACGAACTTACTTCTTATCACTCTATGCCAAAGGTAAGATTCTTCCAGAGAGAAGTGCCATAACCATTTAGCTTAAAGAGTGATGTTTTTGGATACCAACTTACCTAGACCTAGCCCTCCCTCCATCTTAAACCTACAGCCTTTTCCCAACTTACTAAGTGGTGCCACTAAACCCCCACACCGTATCACAAAAAATCTCTCACAAAACTCTTAATCTTGCCAGCAATGCCCACTAAAATTTTAATAAAAACAGAATAATTATAACGAAATGCTAGAAAGACAAGCCTAAATCAGCTTACTGAGTGGCTGGCTCGGCCTTATCCAGTCCTTTCGGTCCTCCAAAAGACCTTCCAGAAAATTTAAAATTTTTCCTCGCTTCCTCGCCATCTTCTCGCATAGGATTGGGATTCCTAGTAGTAAAGAATCCTCCCCATTCCCTATGATTGCATAAAGTTACCTTTCCTAATTCCATCCTCGTCGCTAGAGCTCCTCTGGTTACGTCACTGAAGAAGATATTCAGAAAAAGTCTTAAACATACTTCTCCTCTCACACTTCTCCTCTAGTCTAATGATCAATGAGCACAATCAAACGTCTCCAGCTGCCATTGATGGTTTTGAAGGGTTTGTCCATGGTTGACAAAAGTTCCAATAGCTCCACCCTCTAGACTCCTTTTGGAATTCACACATCTTCGGTTTTTTCTTTGTTGTCCTTCCCAAACAAAAATATCTACCCCCTTGAGGCCAAGTTTGTTTCCTATTTTTCTAAAGGTAAGTCGTGTCAACCTCCACTGGTCCCATCACTAGCTTCACAGATTACCCCCGTCAACCTTAGAGCCCACACAAGCTCCTCTTTCTCCACTCTACAAAAGAAACATGTTCCCTTTCAAATTCCATGATGCAATACATTGAGCAATCCAATTGGCAAAGACTACCTTCCTTTCAATTTTGAACATCGCGTAGCCTCCCAGCCCTGTTGCAAGAATGAGAAAGACAACTAGGGTTCTAACTAAGTAAGAAATGAAGAAAGAAAAAGGCGAAAAAGGGTGGTACAAGTGCTAGGCAAGGCATAACTAGAAGGCATTGATACTATCCAAAGGTGTACGAAGTTCATTAGCGTGTATGAGAACCTTATGATGAATGAAGGTGGAATTTTGTTGGTTAAAGGTGGGTGAATGAAGAACATTGGTGTTTAAGAGGCTACGGAGTTCAATTTCAGTAGGATGACGATATTTTGGTGGTCGACAATAAGATTCTAATGAGATTTGGGGGGAGGGGGGTGGAGAGGAAGTCGCCATGCTCGTGGACTCACAGATGGGAGACACCGGGAGCAGTTCATTGTCCAATGTAAGGTTGAATTCAAACTTATTTTTGAACCACAATTCCACATTTTCTACTGCTATGCCATGAGACTTGCTGCCCCATTTGGCCATGACATTTAATCTCTTATGGCAATTTTAACTTAGGGCAAGTTCTATTTCAAGAAACAAATCATGACATACTACAGCATGGTTTAGCATATATAACAAGGTTAAGAAGGGCATAAAAATAAGAGCAAAGTTGGCTACTCTATGATCGTACACATCATTCACCTTGATTGTACTTAAATGTAATAGAACACCAAAAAAGAATTAGCAACATAACTATTTTTTTCTCTTAATTTAGGATTATTCTTACAACAGGAAGCATACGTCAAACTAGGCATAAGGACATCCTTTACAAACTCTAAAATAGAGGAATTGGAAATTTAGAGTGCTTAAAAGATGAGAATGAAAGTCAATCTCCAACTAAAATAAAAGACAAGAAACCAGAAGAGAAAACAATATTAGTAACTGAATACCTACCTGTATGCCAGATAACATGGTGGCAATAGCAACATCTGCCGCATCCTTAATTGAAGGGAAGTTACACATTGCTACCTATAATATTATCATATTCAATCCATGCGTTGCCTTAATCTAGAGCATAATATAACAACAATTCCAAGTTAAAACTGAATGAGAGTTTATAGAAAGAAATTTACCTCCATGACAAGGAGAAAAAATAAAAGGAATAAATACATAACAAAAAATACCAGTTGTAGGAAACAATTCCTGTTCTCGAGAGAATTCTTTAATATGCGCATGACAATGAAAATTTACATGTTGAAACACAAAATATGATGAATCTAAAGAACCCAATATTTTACCCTAAATCATTAATGTTTTCCCCCTATTCACAATTCCCCTTAATATTTAAAGCACCAAATATTTCTGGTAATTATGATAATTTTTATCTACAGTAAACAAGATTTGCACAAACATTAGGCAGAAGCAACTGCATTAGGTGAGAGAATGAACATACAAGTATAACAATTAACATAAATATAAAACTCAAATAAATAACGCACCCAACCCCTAATAGCTTGTCTCTAGGTGAAGTGCTGACTAAACATAATATCATAACCCCATTCCCACGATTGTTCATTAAAAATTACTTACTCCCTAAAGTAAGTGTTAATGACTGTCTGTTTGTTTACTTCAACGCTTGCAGGCAAGCTACACTCGTGAAAGGAATGTTAAGGCTTGATATATATTGTTGGGCCAGAACCTAACAGCTTAAGCTTGTATATAAAGTGATGAGCTAACACTTCCATTTAGGCCCAAGGTTCTATAAAAATCATGAGCCCGAACTATGGCATCTAGTCGGCCCAACTGATCTTGGGTTGCTTGCTACCTAGATAATCCTACCTCAAAAAACAAGGCAAGATAAATCTGGAAAAATTCGCATTCATGTCATTGTTGATGCTAGTGTAGCATAGTTACCATTCACATTAATGCAGCATCCTAGATATTTTAGGATATTTAAGGTTATATGGGTCATTTTAATTTATTAATTTTGCATGAACAGATTAATTTCAAGGGTTGTGATTTATTGTTGCTAGGGTTTTTACGACTTGATCTTATTACAAGAAGCTTACAAATTATTATAAAGAATCAGCCTTTAGCTTGCAAGAAATTATGGTTTGCATGACTACAGACTCAAGAAGAGACTTTCTTTTATCCCTCTCTAAGAAGCAAAGGCTTCAACTACTTCAATGGACAACCAGAGTAAATTCTACTCTCCCTATGTTCCCAATCATGTAAAAAGGGTTGCCTAACAAAGTTCCTCAGTCTCCACCCTTAGTCTTAGAAAAGATAAGTCCAACAAAACCAAGTCTTCCCACAACCCCCATGGTGGAACCCTTTTAACCAAAACCCCATCTCCTCCACCAAGGACACTTCCGTTTCTCAAAGGCCTCCCAAGAGACTTGTCTAAAGTAGAACATTGGTCCAAAGAGGTTCCAGCATGTCACCAAAAGGTGATCACTTTTTCACTTTCCCATTTCCTTTCCTCCTTTAGTTATAGGATATATCAAAAACTTAAAGAATACCATTCTATATTATAAAACTCTATCTTCCTTACATATGGGCTCAATAAAGGGTGCAATTATAACAAAATCATTTCATAAAATGAATATTCTACATGCATTTTGATCCTTTATTCAAGTTATTCAACAAGGATAAGAAGGCAACTTAGGGTTTAAAGTCAAGTCAAAGTTCGATCATCCCTTTTTGAATCAAAGTGCTTCTCTCAAGTCTAGCAACTCAAGCCTACGTCAAGAGAGATTCTAGCATGACACCAAAAGGTGATCACTTGAACTTCATTTTCCCTTGTCCCCTTTATAGTAGGATTTGTCAAAAACATTCTCTATCTTCCATAAATAAGGGCTAAATAAAGGGTAATTTTAATAGAAGCATTTCAAAAAACATAGATGGTGTGTCCTTTAAACCTTTATTCAACAAGGATAAGTAGGCACCACTTAGGATTTAAAGCCTAGTCCAAGTTTGATCATTCCAAAACTCCAACATTACCCCTTCTAGATTTGATATACATTGTTGGCCCACAACCTAATTACCTAACTTAAATTTTTAGATAAAATGGTAGCTAAACATGGTATCAAAGCCCATGTTGCCAAGATGCTTCAATTTTATTCCTGTCAGTTGTCTATCACTCTACCATCAATTTGCTAAAATTATCATATCCCCCAAAATGGGTATTATTTATCTTTCATTTAACTCTACAAATGAAACTAGATTGCAGGTGTAGAGGCTTGCAACTGCACAATCTAACAACTTAAGATTTTAGGTTAAGAGTTAATCTAAGACCTTTCTCTTAATTATTGCATTATGCAACTTAATAATGTGAGATAATTTTGGGAAAGATGGATGCCTAACACCTTCTGTCTCATAACCTAGTCCTTGAACTTTGAAATTATGGTTAGCGAGTAATTTTTTTTCCTTTACCTCCGACAAAGATGAAGTGTTCACTTTCTTTTCTCCAAATCATTTTGTTATCAAATTAAAACAACACTTCTTCCCTTTAAAAAATTATTTATAAAAAAAAAATAGAAGGCGACTCTGCAGCTTTTTAAATAAAAAACCCTTCACTTTGAAAGTAAAGCACTAAGCCTAAATCTAGGGTCATCACCCAATAAAATAAAAAAAATAAAAATCAATTTTAACATGATCCATGCAACAGTGGACAAAAATGCTATCAGAACAAAGATCTTGTAGCCTATTCTAAAAGTCCTTCATGTGGTTCCAAATATCATAGATAACTCTTTCCAACGTTCATCTTCCTTCTTCTTTTGGGTTCCCTCGTCTTCCCAGTTTTTAGCCTGTATTATAGCAATGTGTTGCCTCAATGCTGACAAATATAAACCCGAAAATCAAGCAGCATCAACTGCAAACTCAATGTTGTAGCATCAACAAGACTGCACGCGACAAAAATAAAATATTAAGCACATTATACAATCAAAATGGGAATGTGATCAATGATAATTATGTGATATACTATTGTCCAACTATGACTCAACTTAAAAGCTTAAGTTGTTAGGTTGTTGGCCAAAAATGTGCATCAAGCCTCAACACTAGACCACATGTGCAACCCAATTGCACAAGGAGAGATAAATACCATAAATGACACCCATCACAAAGAATATGATAGTTTTTAAGAACCAAACAATAAATGCAAGGTACAAGACTAGAAGTCTAGAACCCAAGTCCTCCAACAATCGTTGATTTGATACCATGTTAGATTACCACTTTACCCAAAATCTTAAGCTGTCAGATGGTGGGTGTATAATGTATATGCCAAGCCTTAGCACCTACTATCAAGATTTTTACTTTGAAAAAAAAAACAACAACAACGAGAAATAGACCCAAAGATAGCAAGCTAGAGTAAAATTCAATGACAAAAAAAGGCCACAAAACAAAGAAAATGTCAAAGAACTACTATACACTGGAATTTTTTTGAAGACGCACAGTAACTTTAGTAATTACACCCAAAGTTCCTTCACTTCCAATCATCAAGTGGGTCAAATCATACCTAAAACACGCACATCCTCAAGATCAACAAGCCAAGCTTGTACAGGGCATTATGCTTGCCTCTGACCGCTTGTCTCTAGTACGTGGGATGTGTTACCATCATGTAAATACTAGAATAGGTTTATTACATTAAGGGTATTTTTGTCCTTGTGTTAAAGCATTGGTGAGAGACCATGCCGCCAAAACCGAAATAAATGAAGCGCTAGCACATGCTAAGATAACCAACACAAAAGCATCAACAAAGTTCCATGGTAGAAATGTCAAAGGACCTCCACCACACAGTAGAGACACTGTAAGCTCAAATGGTTGATCTAACTGCGAAGGTGAACTTGACTGTTCTTACCATAGGAAACTCTCACACTCTAGATTTTAGTAGAACCAAGGTGCTAGAGCCCAAAAGATTTGGGGGTGCCTATTATGCCAAGAAGTTCGAGAACATCATGTTTGATACAAATCAATACTTTCGCACAATGAGGATGGACTAAAAACAAGTGAAAGTAAATATTGCCACCATGTACATGGTGAAGCTAAATTGTGGTGCATACAAAGTATGATAAGACTGAGATGGACGTCTTGTCATTGATTGTTGGGCAAACTTAAAGAGAGGGCCATTTTTTCCCTAAAAATATTGAGTATAATGTTAGACAAAAGCAAAGAGATCTCAAGCACAATTGGTCAATCAGGAAATACGTGAAACAGTTTTCTACTTTGATGTTGGATGTCCGTGACATGTGGAGAAAGATAAGTTATTCTATTTTCTAGAAGGGTTGAAACTATGGGCAAGGACAAAACTTCATAGACAAAGAGTTCAAGACTTGTCTACTGCACAAGCTGCCGCAAAACGACAACGTTGGAGAGAATTCCGCAATGTCCAAAAAGAGAGGCATGGGTGGAAACAGCAGAAAGTCTTTCAAGGGAAAACCTAAAAGTGGGGGAGTCAACAACAACACGTAAAGTTTAAAAGAATTTTCGTTGTCTCAATCATTCAACACACCCAATGGTCAGCATAAGATGGCTTACTTCTTATGTTGAGGCCCTCATCGAGTTGTTAAGTGCCTGCACAAGTCATCGCTCAATGCCTTACAAGCTTCAATCACGAAGGAGGCACCGAAGAGTAATGAGGACGAGGAGGATACCCCAAGGATGGGAGCAATGTGGTTATTGAACACATTAGAGAGGCAAACGAAAGACCCAAAAGTTACACACGAGAAAAAATTTATGTTTGTTGACTTAAGGATGAATTGGAAGAGCACCCATGCTATTCTTGATACTAGGGCTGCCCATAACTTTGTTTCACCGGTTGAATCGGAGAGACTTAACTTATCCTCGAAGAAGGATTCAGGACACATGAAAACGATTAACTCTGCAGCTCAACCTACTCTGGGAGTAGCCAAGCAAGTCACTATGAAGCATGGCCAGTGGGCAGGACATACAAATTTCACAGTTAGGTCGTTGAATGACTTCCAAATCATTCTTGGAATGGAATTCCTAAGTGAGACTAAGGCCATCTTGATGTCATTTGTTGGTTCCCTTTGTCTGATGGGAGACCACCTATGCATGGCACAAACCATTGCAAAGAAAGGTGACAATGAGAAGTTCCTTTTTGCCATGCAACACAAAAAAGAATTAAGTAGGCCACGCTAGCAGTAGATGAAGTAGGCCAAGAGTAGGTAACTACAACCATCCAAGCAGTGTTGGATAAGTACAAAGTTGTAATTCCAAAGAAGCTACCTCACAATTTGCCTCCATGACGGAGCGTGGAGCATGAGATTGAGTCGTTTCTAGGAGAAAAGCTGCTAAAAACTAAGGTGTAGTCCCAAGAGGGGGGGTGAATTAGGTTTTTTTTTTTTTAATTTCTTTTAACTCTTTTTACAAATTCCCACTTTATTGTATATTTAGCAATCACACAAAAATGATTTGATTTTCAATGCTTAATTAAGCCAGTCACAATCCACACTTAATCAATGAATTGATTTAATTAATATCAACACAAGCCAATGATTTCTAATGTAATACTTTTAACAATGTCAATCAATACCCAATCAATCCATTTACCAATCACAAGTTACTTAACCAATGTATGAGCTGCAATAGCACTTCCACGATTTATTGTTTGAACAACTCAAAGTAGAGTTTGATAAAAGCCCTATATTTATGAATTTTATGCACTTCCTTTTAACCAAGGTTTCCGCAAGCGATTAATCAACGTACTCCCTTTAAGGTTTCCGCAAAAGATCAATCAACGTACTCCCTTTAATTAAAAGTTTCTCAATCTCAATATTTCAGCTTCCTGCACTTAGATACACAACCACGCAATTTATAATTTATATATGCATAAAAATTAAAGAGTAAGGGTAGAGAGTGAGACCGAACTTTCACAAGGTTCAACTTATACCAGCCTATGTCCTCCCCTTAGGCAAGACCACCTAAGGATTCCACTATAACGCTTCTTTATGGGCGAAGCAAACGGTTACAATCCCTCCTTCAATTAGGGTGGAGTCGTGTCTCCAAGCTGTACCCCACGCTTGGTACAATAATCCAATAACCCTGAACCGTCAAGAAAACAAAGAAACAAGGAAGAATTCTTGTGTACAAGAAGTACTCTCAAATAGAGTTGGCTAGTACAAGATAAAGCACAGCTAATACTTCAAAGTAAATATCAAAGAATAATGAATTTGAAGCTCAAAGAATATGTCACTGGAATTCTTCCTTTGCTTCGAATCAGAACTCAGAAGATTTGCTCTCAAATCAGGGATAAAAGACTCAAAATATATCAGAAAATCTTAGCAACTTTATAAGTGCAAGAGGGCTTTGAGAGAGTATGAGCAATATAGCTTGAAAACAGATTTTCAATTCTTGGTGTCTAATTTGATTTGAGAAACCATGTATTTATAGGCTCAAAAAGGTATAAATTCGTGTTGCCCAAGTTACTTGGAGTGTTTCCCAAGTTTATACAAAGTTTGGGGCACAAGCAAATCAAAATTTGAATTTTAAAAGCTGTTTAAAAACTACCCGTTACGAGGGTCAGTCGCCTGACCTTTGAACACAATGTATTCTTCAGGTCAAAAATAGGATCAGTCACCTGAGGTGCCAAGGGTCAGTCACCTGATCCTTCACTACTTGTTCAAATTTAACTTAGTAAATTTGTCAGTCGCCTAACCAAACACGGGTCAATCGCCTAAACAAATAAAAATGCTGTTTTTTAAGTTTGTTTTCAAAACCTTTAGCCATCTTGCTTTGATACTTTTAAAAAGTATTTTCCGAAGTTTTCAAAATAAGGTCTCTAAGTCCATAATAAACCCTAATGAGCTTCAAAGTATTCAACTTGATATTCAAATGAAGTACTTACATAAGGCTTCCTAAAGATTTTAAAACTCTTTTATCTTGAAGTCTTCATGTATATCTTTGCTTTGAGTCCTCTTTGTCTTGAGCTTTAAGCTTCCATATGCCTTGATCATCTTGGACCTCTCAAGCTTTAATATTGATCACCTTGTTGATGAAGTATAGTACTTGTGATCTTGAACCTTTAATTCTTGAACCTTTTGAACTTGTCATGCTAGGTTTCCTGAAATATCATCACTTAAACCATAACTTGTTAAATTATTCTTTATTTGTTATCATCAAGCCATGTTAGGCCAACAATTTCCCCCTTTTTGATGTTGACAAATAAGGAGCAAAGATGAGAGAACCTTGATAAGGTTCCCCCTTACAATAAGCATACTTTTAACAATATGTATAAAAATGATAATTTCAATTATAAGTCCAAAAATCAATATGTCATAATCAAGTATTAGTGCATTATAGCTCATTTCAACATACTAGTATTAGGATCATATCTCAATTCATTATTTACAGTATTATCTCATATAGTTGGCATTATAGCTTATCTTAAGTTGCATATGCTTATTTTTCTTATATCCTCTTTTGAGCTTTCTCCCCCATGCTATGTCATATGTTCAAAATTATGGGTTCTCCTTGTTTCCATGCTTTTCCATGCTCTCATTTTTGCTCTCCAAGATATCTCTCCCCCTTTGACATCAATCAAAAATAAGTAGCATAGTCACAAGGAGTCTTAGAATAGAACATAACAATAAGCATAACCATGTAGTGCATCAAGAGTACAAAAAGTCAGGACCATAGGGAGTTACAAGCCAAACGGAAAAACAAACAAAGCAACAAAAGTGCAAAGCCAATACATAGATATTACTGCAATACAACACACAATGAAAAAGAGATCAATCGTCATCGGAAGCAATATCATCATCAGCTACATCATCAGCTGTAGCATCTTCTTTAGTACCCTCTCCACTTCCTTCTTCAGATGAATCATCAGATGAATCATCACTACGAGGGGCAGAGCTGGTATCCATGGGATCAACACTCCAAGAAGAACTAGCCCTATACTATTCTATGCGAGTAAGGCGCTGATCAAGTAAGGAGCAAGTAGTGTGGAGTGAGGATACGTTCTCCTGAAGTGACTGAAGTCCTGAACGCATGTCTCTGCTGAATGTAGTGAACTCATGGTGGAAGGGTACAAACCAAGAAGGAGTATCAGATGGAGGTCCTTGTTGCTGATCTGGAGGTGGAGGTACAGCTACTGGCTTTTGTGGTCTTCCTCCTTTCAAAAACCAACTCTGCTCATGCTTTTCATATCCCATTTTCTTCAAGGTTGTAGAATTAAAAAGATCGTACTGAGTTCGTTTGATGAACAGCTCGGTAGGAGTAATGACACTAAGATGTGCAAAGAGGAGGTTTAGAGTACCACTATACGAAAAAATGACTCGACAAGCTTCTAATTTAGCCCACGTCCCTTTCAAAATTAAGCTAGATAGATCAAGTTTCTTCCCTTTCAGCAAACACCATAACACAAAACAATCAACATAGGATATGTGATCATATAAGCCAGCTTGGGGTAGGATATTGTTTGTGATTATTTTCTGGAGGATTTGAGCTTGAAGGTTCAGCTGCTCATACATTGGAGGATGTCCAAAGTATACCGATTCCTCTACCATTATCAGCGGCAGAATATCCTCGGGAGTGAAACCTTGCTCCATAATCCAAGTTTCAGTAAGAGTCGGACATTCAAATTCTCCCGAGCTAATATGCAAAATCGGAGCCAAAGTTTGTGGAGTTAAGACTATCCTCTTTCCCCTATCCTCAGTGGTAAGTACGTTTTCCACGTGTATCATATTTGCATAAAATATTTTCACTAAGTTTGGATACGGGCCTTTCGATTGATAAACGACAATTTTTCTAGGCAATTTCTTGAAACATTGGCAGAATGTCGGGAAATTCTAAACAAAAAAAGGAGGTATCAAGAATTTTACCGAAGATTGGTTTCGTAGAACGAAGATGAGTTCGGTATCGATGCTTCGATGGAGGAGCTACGAGCCATTGTTCAATGTTACCATCATCTCTCCCTGAAGAAGCACCACGGTTTAACGTAGTTTTGGTGCGAGGCATCTTGATTTTAAGGAATCAACCGAACCAGCCCAGTGAAACCCTAGAAAACGTGGGAAAAGTTGTAGGAGAGTGATTATGAGGCTTTGATTTGAAGGATTTTTAGCTAAGAATCAAAGGAGATCAAGAGTAGGAGGCTCGGGTGAGTGATGGAACAGAGGTCACTAGCCTAGGATCTGAAACGTTTAGGGTTTTTCGCGCTTAAAATATATAGGATCTGTCAGTTCAGGCGCCTGAGGATTCGGGCTCAACCGCCTAACATTTTATAAAAGTCAATTTTCAACAAGCAACACCACATCAGTCACCTGAGGTCAGAAGGCTCAGGCGCTTGACCCTCCATTTTACACTGCTCGATTGACTAAGCTTCCAAGCTCAGTCGCCTGACCCTCTCAATCTTCTAAATATTCTCTTTTCACTTAACATGAACTCTTCCTAAACAACTTCCCTACTATGTAATAAACCAAGTTCTCTTCTTATTGATATAAATCTCTCTTCGGGAAGGGGTTTTGCGAAAATATCCGCCCATTGATCATTTGTATTTATCAATTCAGGTAGTATGTCTTCTTTTTGTATGTGATCTCTTAAAAAATGATGTTTTATATCAATATGCTTAGTTCTTGAGCGTGATATCGGATTTTTGGAAATGTTTATTGCACTTGTATTATCACACTTAGTTGGTATGGCTGAGTACTCTAAATTAAAGTCTTTTAATTGTTGTTTCATATAGAGTGTTTGTACACAGCAACTTCCTGTTGCCACATACTCAGCTTCAGCGGTTGATAAAGCTACGGAATTTTGTTTCTTGGAGAACCAAGAGACAAGAGACCGTCTTAGAAAGTGACAAGTCCCACTTGTACTTTTTCTATCAATCTTACAACCCGCGTAATCGGCATCCGAATAACTAATCATTTAAAATCCGGTGTCCTTAAGGTACTAAAGTCCTAAATCAATTATTCCTATCAAGTATCTTAGAATTCTTTTAACAGCTATCTGATGGGATTCCTTAGGAGCTGATTTAAACCGGGCGCACATACATACGCTAAACATTATGTCCGGTTTGCTAGCTGTCAAATATAACAAACTTCCTATCATACCTCTATAGTGTTTCATATCTACTAATTTTCCCTTTTCATCCTTGTCAAGACTTATGTAGGTACTCATGGGGGTTCCTATGGGCTTACTTCCTTCTATGTCAAACTTTTTAAGCATGTCTCTTATATATTTTGATTGATTTATAAACGTTCCATTTTTAGCTTGCTTGATTTGTAATCCTAGAAAGTAATTTAACTTGCCGCCCATCATACTCATCTCAAACTCTTCTTGCATACATCTTGCAAATTCCTTACATAATTCATCATTTGTAGCACCAAATATAATATCACCAACATAGATTTGTATAGCATGTCTTTATTTTTTGTTTTTATGAATAATGTGCTATCCACCTTTCCTCTTTAGAAGCCATTTTCTAGTAAGAATCCGCACAATCTCTCATACCAAGCTCTAGGAGCATGTGTTAACCCATACAATGCTTTTGTTAATCTAAATACGTGATCGGGATTGTTTATGTCCTCAAAACCAGGAGGTTGTTCCACATAAACTTCTTCATTTATGAAACCATTTAGAAAAGCACTTTTTACATCCATTTGATATAGTTTAAATTCTTTATGAAATGCATACGCTAACAACATTCTAATAACTTCCATTCTTGCTACGGGAGCAAAAGTCTCATCATAGTCTATTCCTTCTTCTTGATTGTATCTTTGAGCTACAAGTCTTACTTTATTTCTTACAACTATGTCATTTTCATCCTTTTTATTCCTAAATACCCATTTAGTTCCAATTATTAATTGGTCAACGGGTCTAGGAACTAATTTCCATACTCTATTTCTTTCAAATTGATTCAACTCTTCCTGCATAGCTATTATCCAAGAATCATCACTTAAAGCTTCTTCTATGTTTTTAGGTTCTTCTTGTGATAAAAAATACATAGTGATTACATAAGTTCTTCAATGATGATCAAGTAGTTACTCCTCGAGAAGGTTCTCCTATGATTTGATCTTTAGGATGATTTCTTACATATTTCCATTCTTTTGGCAATTCAAAATTTTCTATAGGATCATCATTTGGAGTTTCTTCATTTTTCTCTTCTTTTTCTTCTTTGATTTCTAGATCTTCTAATTTTTGTGAAGTATCATCTTTTTCTTCATTCTCAATTTCTTTTGTAAAAGGATTAGATTCATCAAAGGTTACATGGATTGATTCAATAATTGTTAGTGTTCTCTTATTATAGATTCTAAAAGCTTTGCTACTTGCTGCATATCCTAGAAAGATACCTTCATCTGACCTAGCATCAAATTTCCCTGAGTCATCTTTGTCATTAAGTACAAAATACTTACATCCAAAAACATGAAAGTAAGTTATGTTAGGTCTTCTTCCTTTCCATAATTCATAGGGAGTTTTATTTAGGCTTGATCTAATGGACACTCTATTTATAACATAACATATGGTATTAACCACTTCGGCCCAAAAGTACTTAGGTAGTTTGTTTTCATTTAACATTGTCCTAGCCATTTCTTGAAGGGTTCTATTCTTTCTTTCAACAACTTCATTTGTTGTGGAGATCTAGGTGCTGAAAAGTTATGTCTAATTCCATATTCATTGCAAAAATTTTCAACATCTTTACTATTAAATTCTCTTCCTTGATCACTTCTAATGTTTAAGACACCATAGCCTTTTTCATTTTGAAGTCTTTTACACAAGTTTATCAATGTATTGCATGCTCCATCTTTTGAGGCTAGGAAGAGTACCTAGGTAAACCTAGAGTAGTCATCAACAATGATGAAAGCATATTGCTTTCCTCCTATACTTTGAGTCCCAGTGGGACCAAATAAATCTAAGTGAATAAGCTCTAAGGGCTTGCTAGTGGAGATGTGTTTCTTCTTCTTAAAGCTAGTCTTAGTTTGTTTTCCTAATTGACAAGCATTACAAATTTTATTTTTAACAAACTTCGTACTAGGTAGTCCTACTAAGTTCTTCTTAACTAGTTTTGATAGTAAGTCCATACTAGCATGACCTAGCCTTCTATGCCATAACCAACTTGCCTCATTCATAGTTGCTAAGCATGTGATGTTTTGAGATTTTAACTTTTCAAAATTCATGCAATATACATTGTCGATTCTTCTAGCGGTGAATAGAATATTTTGTTTTTCTCTATCTTCAACAGTACATTTGTCTTGCATAAAAATTACATCAAATCCTTTGTCACTAAATTGGTTTATGCTCAATAGGTTATGTTTTAATCCATCTACCAATAACACATCATCAATGGTGAGTGAAGGTTCTTTACCTATCTTACCGATCCCAATGATTTTGCCTTTGGCATTGTCTCCGAATGTAACGTATCCACCATCTTTTAGCCTTGATAAGGTGAACTTGGATTTATCCCCGGTCATGTGCCTAGAACACCCACTTTCCAAGTACCATTTGTCTTTAGATGTGGTTGTCCTAAGGCAAACCTACAAGAATGGTTCAATACGTTACTCTTAGGTAGCCAAACCTTCTTAGGTTTCTTTATTTCATATTTGTTTTCCTTAATTCTCCAAACTTTCTTGACTCTCACATTCTTTCTTTTAAATGGCAATCAAATTTTATGTGTCCCTTTTTCTTGCATAAGAAGTATGTGGGGTGTTGATAAATATTAGTTAAAGATGTGCTTGCATAATGCTTTGATTCTTTAACAAAGTATCCTATATAAAGATTCTTCTTCTTTTTGTTCTCAATTCCATTAAATCCTATTCCTTCTTTATCTAATGACATTTATTGTTTTCCAAACAATTTTTCAAAGTTCTCCTTTCCTTTAGTAAAATTGTAAATGATTTTCTCCTTGTCTTCAATTTTACTTTTAAGGTCTTTTATTTATGAGTCTTTCTTGCTTTCACCATTTACTTGTAATTTAACTAAATCTTGAGATATGTCATTTATTTTCTAAACAAGCTCATCAATATGTGAGTTTTTCTCTTTTTCAACTAATTTTGATGTATCTAGTTGATTTTTAAGTAATTCATTTTGTTCTTTTAAGGCAATGTTCCTTTTAGTTACTTTTATGAACCTATTATGCAGGACAAATAATTCAGCTTGAATTTCTTTGTATGACGGCATACTATCACATGAATCACTACACGATTCATCACTTGATCCTTCGGATGAACTATAGTAGGAATTTACCTCATCATTATGAGCCATGAAGCACCTATTGGCCATCTCTTGCTCACTTGATTCGTTCTCCAATTCGCTTGAGCTTGTATCATCCCAAGTAGCTTTCATTGCCTTCTTTTTCTTTTTCTTGTCTTTCTTCAGTTGTGGACAATCAAGTTTAACATGTCCAACCTTTTTACAATTGTAACAAGTAGGGGGTTCATTCTTACTCTTATTTTCCTTTTTACTTGTTTCTCCCTTTTCAAATTTTGAACCTCTAAACTTTCTAGCAAACTTCTTATTTCTTCTAAAGAATTTTCCAAGTCATTTAGTAATGAAGGCTAGTTCTTCAGCATCTAATTCACTTACATCTTCCTCTTCTTCACTATAGCTTTCTTTAGCTGCCTTAAGGGCTACAAATTTCTTGTTTTTGTTTTCAGCATTCCTTTCATTCATAGCCATCTCACAGGTGAGAAGGGATCCAATCAGTTCATCTAGTGAGGTATTCTTAAGGTTTCTTCCTTTTATCATAGCTGTGGCTTTCGGTTCCCAAATGGGTGAAAGACCTCTAAGGATTTTTTGGATCATCTCATAAGTAGAGTAGGTTTTCCCTAAGGCATTAAGGGACTTTATGATATGAGTGAACCTAGTGTACATATTTGTAATAGATTCATTTGGATTCATCCTAAAAGCTTCATATTCACTAGTAAGCATTTCAATTCTATTATCTCTCACATCAACGGTACCTTCATAGGTTACCTCTAGTTTGTCCCATCATCTCTTTTGTTGTTTTGCATGCCACGACCTATTGAATTCATTTATGTCAAGAGCACAGTACAAAGCATTTATAGCACTTGAGTTAACTTGCAACATCTTATGATCGTTTTCGGTCATGTCTTTTTCTTCTTTGGGTATTTCTTTTCCATATACAAGTTTGGTAGGGATAAGATCACCATGTGTGACAACCCTCCATGCTTTCCACTCCATAGTTTGAAGGTAGATTTTCATTCTTTGTTTCCAAAAAGTATAGTTAAGACCACAAAATATCGGAGGTCTAGTTAAGGATTGACCCTCACCAAAGGGAGCTAAGCCTATGTGTGTCATTTAGATCTCTGTATAGCTTCTAATTAAGACTTGTTATAACCCCGGTCTTATACCAATTGAAAACTAAGGTCCAATCGCAAGAGGGGGGTGAATTGGGTTTTTTTTTTAAATTTTTTTTAACTCTTTTTACAAATACCCACTTTATTGTATATTTAGCAATCACACAAAAATGATTTGATTTTCAATGCTTAATTAAGCCAGTCACAATCCACACTTAATCAATGAATTGATTTAATTAATATCAACACAAACCAATGATTTTTAATGTAATACTTTCAACAATGTCAATCAATACCCAATCAATCCATTTACCAATCACAAGTTACTTAACCAATGTATGAGCTGCAACAGCACTTCCACGATTCAGTGTTTGAACAACTCAAAATAGAGTTTGATAAAGGCCCTGTATTTATGAATTTTATGCACTTCCTTTTAACCAAGGTTTTTGCAAGCGATTAATCAACGTACTCCCTTTAAGGTTTCCGCAAAAGATCAAACAAAGTACTCCCTTTAATTAAAAGTTTCTCAATCTCAATATTTCAGCTTCCTGCACTTAGATACACAATCACGCAATTTATAATTTATATATGCAGAAAAATTAAAGAGTAAGGGTAGAGAGTGAGACCGAGCTTTTACGAGGTTCGGCTTATACCAGCTTGCGTCCTCGCCTTAGGCAAGACCACCTAAGGATTTCACTATAACGCTTCTTTACAGGCGAAGCAAACCATTACAATCCCTCCTTCAATTAGGGTGGAGCCGTGTCTCCAAGCGATACCACATGCTTGGTACAATAATCCAATAACCCTGAACCGTCAAGAAAACAAAGAAACAAGAAAGAATTCTTGTGTACAAGAAGTACTCTCAAATAGAGCTGGCTAGTACAAGATAAAGCACAGCTAATACTTCAAAGTAAATATCAAAGAATAATGAATTTGAAGCTCAAAGAATATGTCACCGGAATTCTTCCTTTGCTTCGAATCAGAACTCAGAAGATTTGCTCTCAGATCAGTGATAAAAGACTCGGAATATCTCAGAAAATCTCAGCAAGTTTATGAGTGCAAGAGGGTTTTGAGAGAGTATGAGCAATATAGCTTGAAACAGATTTTCAATTCTTGGTGTCTAATTTGATTTGAGAAACCATGTATTTATAGGCTCAAAAAGGTATAAATTCATGTTGCCCAAGTTACTTGGAGTGTTTCCCAAGTTTATACGAAGTTTGGGCACAAGCAACTCAAAATTTGAATTTTAAAAGCTGTTTAAAAACTAGCCGTTACGAGGGTTAGTCGCCTGAACCCATCGGGGTTAGTCGCCTGACCTTTGAACACAATGTATTCTTCAGGTCAAAAACAAGGTCAGTCACCTAAGGTGCCAGGGGTCAATCGCCTGATCCTTCACTACCTGTTCAAATTAAACTCAATAAATTTGTCAGTCGCCTAACCAAACACGGGTCAGTCACCTGAACAGATAAAAATGCTGTTTTTTAAGTTTGTTTTCAAAACCTTTAGCCATCTTGCTTTGATACTTTTAAAAAGTATTTTCCGGAGTTTTCAAAATAAGGTCTCTAAGTCCATTATAAACTCTAATGAGCTTCAAAGTATTCAACTTGATATTCAAATGAAGTACTTACATAAGACTTCCTAAAGATTTTAAAACTCTCTAATCTTGAAATCTTCATGCATATCTTTGCTTTGAGTCCTCTTTGTCTTGAGCTTTAAGCTTCCATATGCCTTGATCATCTTGGACCTCTTGAGCTTTAATATTGATCACCTTGTTGATGAAGTATAGCTTTATGGTACTTGTGATCTTGAACCTTTTGAACTTGTCATGCTAGGTTTCTTGAAATATCATCACTTAAACCATAACTTGTTAAATTATCTTTTATTTGTTATCATCAAAATAAGATTCGAAAGCCATGTTAGGCCAACAGCTGCCTGCTAAGGGACCATACGGGATAGCTTCTCCAAAGCTAGTGAAGCTAAGAAAAAATTTTGATGAATTGTTTGAAACGAGATATATACGTCCTTCCAAAGCACTGTTCGGAGCGTCATTGTTGTTTTAAAGGAAACATGATGGGAGCATGCAAATGTGTGGACTACCGTGCACTCAACAAGGTGACAATGCGCAACAAATGCCATATTCATATTGATTGCTTATTTGTTTGATTAGCTTATTCAAGCAAAGTACTTCTCAAAACTTGACTTGAGGTTAGGCTATTGTCAGGTAAAGATAGCAGATGGGGGATGTATGGAAAATAACTTGTGTAACATTGTATGGAGCATATGAGTTCTTGACGATGTCATTTGGGCTGACGAATTCACCTACGACATTTTGCACCTTGACAACCCAAGTATTTCATGAGTAGCTTGACAAGTTTGTCATGGTATAACTGAATGACATAGTCGTATACAGTTCCACTCTTGAGGAACAAAAAGAACATCAATGGAAGGTGTTCAATAGGTTGAAGGAGAACGGTTTGTATGGGAAGAAAGAGAAGTGTTCTTTCGCTTAGCGGAGCATATAATTCCTTGGTCATGCGATCGAACAAGGTCATATCAGGATGGATATGGAAAAGGTAAGAACCATTGAAGACTGGAAGATCCCAACGACGGTGAAGGAGTTTTGTTCCTTTCAAGGACTTACCAACTACTACAGGACGTTTGTAGAGGGGTATTCGAGGAGAACTGCTCCTTTAACTAAACTATTGAAGAAAAGTCAGGAGGAAACTAGATAGAGAAGTGTCAGTGAGCCTTTGAAAACTTGAAGGATGTCATGATGATAGATATGATCCTTGCTCTTCTAGACATCATCAAACCCTTCTAGGTATAGACAGATACATCGGACTATGCACTTGGAGGAGTCTTGTTATAGGAGGGACATCCTATAGCGTATAAGATTCGTAAGCTTAGTGAAGTTGAACGGGTGCACAGCTCAAGAGAAGGAGATGCTAGTGGTGATTCACTGTCTTTGCATGTGGCAACATTACCTACTTGGGTCGAATTTTGTGGTTAAAATAAGTAACTCGGTTGTCAATCATTTTTTTACCCAGCCAAGGTTATCACCCCCAGGGTCATTGGCATGAATTCTTAATAGAGTTTGAGTTCTTGTTTAAGCACAAGGCAAGGCGGATGAACCAAGTTGCAAATGCACTGAGCAGGAAGGCCGAGCTAGCGGCCTTGTAAATGGTAACACACTCGACAATAATTACAATTACCATGATAATGCAAGAGCACATCTAAGAGAACCTTGCCAAAAGATCCAGTGGCCCAGAACCTCATGAAACTAACGGAAGAGGGCAAAGCATGCCAATTCTAGATGGAGCACAAATTGCTGATGACACATGGTAACCAGCTTTTTGTGCCATGAGCTCAAGATCTAAGGAACACAGCTGAAAGAGTGTCATGATACCATGTGAGCAAGACATCCAGGATGACATTGCTGAAGCAGAGGTATTATTGGCCGCACATGTGTGATGATGTGGTCAATTATACCCAAACTTGTCTCATTTGCCAACAAGACTAGGTGGAGTGGAAAATTACAAGGTTGTTGGACCCCCTACCAATACCAACCAAACCGTGGGAGAGTGTCTCACTGAACTTTATCAACAACCTACCTAAAGTGGGAGACGTAGATTTTATACTCGTAATCATAGGCAAGTTTTGAAGTACGGTACCTTCATACCTACACTTGAGCATTGTTCGGCAGAGGAGACAGCACAATTATTTTTTAAACATATTTTGAAATATTGAGGTGCTAGTAACCAAGACTCAAGATTCACTGGCACTTCTAGATAGAACTTTTTAAAATCCTTGATTCACAACTTGACATCTATTTGACTTATCACCTATAGACAGATGGGCAAGCAAGAGATTCAACGAGCTACTAAAAGAGTACTTGTGCAATTTCATCAACGCCAACCATAAGAATTGGGTGCAACTACTTGATGTGGCTCAGTTTTCTTTTAATGGCCGCAAGAACTCAACAACCAACAAGAGTCCTTTGGGGCTCCTTACAAGCCATCAACCGTTGTTACCTCACACAATGGATGAGTTGCACAGATGAAAGAGTCCTAGAGCATACATCTTCACCAAAGAACGGAGACACAATGCAAAGATTGCCTAAGCCTACGTAAAGAAAGCTTCAAAGCGGATGAAGAAGTGGGCAATCAAGGGAGAAGACCGTTGCACTTCAATGCAGGGGACTTGATGCTTGTTAAGCTCAATCCTGAACAGATCAAGTCACTGCGAGGTCAAGATAGGAGACTACTTCGCAAATATGAAGGACCAATCCCCATCGTGGCCAAAGGCGGGAACACCGCTTACAAGATTGATCCTCCAACTTGGACGAAAGTGCATCTGTGTTTCACGTCAACTGCCTCAAGCCATTCAACGCCGACACCAAAGATCCAAGCAAAATTCGGTCAACTAGAGCATCAATGAAGAAAGCACAAGCTAATAGAAGAGAAGTTGAAGTCATCCTTGCACATAAAGAGTTTATATCATCAAGGAAGAAGCAGCACAAGTTCTTAATGAAGTGGGAAGGCCTTGGAGACGAAGAAATTAGTTGGATTTCTACAAAATACATGCAACCGTTCATGGACAAAGTTCAAAATTACCTATATTTGAGTCTACAAGGACGTCAACCACATAAGTGGGGGAGCATTACAAGCCAAGCTTGTTCAAGGTATTATGCTTGCCTATAATAACTTTGTCTCGTGTGCGTGGGATGAGTTTCCATCAAGTAAATACTAGAATTAGTTTATTGCTTTAAGGGTATTTCTATCCTAGTGTAAAAATAGGAGTATGACTCCCCAGACAAATTGATGTTATTAGTGCCAGAGCTAGAATAGCACAAAAAGCTCTTTAATCATGTTAATTAATCTTGTAAAACTCACTAGTCATTGTATTCGTGTTTAGCCTACTAGCTTCCCTCGCTAGACACACGTGGTTAACAGGAGTGTTGCTTAATCAATTGCATTGCTTTGTTGTTTACTGCTTGCTTGTAATTACTTTCACAAATTGCTTACGGCTTCTGCTTACATTTCATTCAACTGCTATGAATGTGTTCTACTAGTAAACCACGGTAAACTTTTGGCTTACCAATTAAGCAAAAATGCTTTAGCTAGTGCCGCAAGGCCCTTCACAGAGGTGTGAAATACTCAGCTCGTGACACTTAACATTGGACCATATGTGCAGCCCAGTTGCACAAGGAGAGATAAACAATCCATCAATGACACCCATAACAAAGAATAAGATAGTTTTTAACAACCAAACAATAAACGTGAGCTACAAGACTAAAACCCAAGTCCCCCTAGCAACCATGGCCTTGATACTGTGTTAGATTACCACTTTACCAAAAAGCTTAAATTGTTAGACTGTGGGTGTACAATGTATATGCCAAGCCTTAACACCTATAGCCAAGATTTTTATTTTTAAAAAAAAAGCGAAAGAGAGAACCAATAACAGCAAGCTAGAGGAAAATTCAACGATGAAAAGTGGCCAAAACAAAGAAAATGTCAAAGTACCACTGAATACTGCGGAATTTTTTGAAGACGTAAAGTAACTTCAGTAATTACACCCAAAGTTCCTTCACTTCCAATCATCAAGCGGGTCAAATCGTACCTAAAAAGCACACATCCTCAGTATCAACAAAATGATCTTGCTAAAACAATTCATCCTCTTACCCATGCCATGAGAAAAGTAAGTGGAATCAAAATTACAAGCTAAGCAAGTGAATCCCCAATGTGTGGAAGTGCATGCATCATGGGCAACCATCACCAAAACATGAGAAACTTGGAATTCTTACAGTGTAATATAACTAAACCAAATTCAAATATAAAAATTTCAAAAGCTTAAGGAATATGGAAAAGAAAACACTGCAAATATTTAAAATAACAATCCGAAAACATAAAATAAAATAAAATAACAAATTTGTTCATACAATCTGGAACAGCTCTAGCTCAAAATGAACAGGCGTGTCATCCATTCACTTTAAAAGGAAATTCAAATAACAACAAATGGCCATTGCCTTAAAAGCACACAAACATTTACGTGTAGACATAAGACAAGGAATTTGAAAAAGGGGCCAGAAGATAAGTTCGTGGCCTAAGTAGAATCCAAAAAAAAAAATGGAACCTATATTGATAATCCAAATGGAAATTTTTGGTGTGATACAGCAGCGCTGATTCAGCATATTTCACTCAATTAATTACAATACTTCACTCGTAGCTACCAGTACAGGCAATACTTGACTCCAAGGTAATGGGAAACGAATGTAAACTAAAAACTTGCAGTGAAGTTGCCCAATACATCACATCCATCACTAGTTCAAGATACTGCAGTCACCGATAGTAACCTAAATATTGAAGTCTAATTTTCTTATATTTAGCTACAATATGTGAATTTTGGCTGATTCACTTTTTTTTTTAACAAGAAAAGAAAATTAACTTAAAGAAAAAAGAACCAATAGAGAGGACAAGGAAGTCCATCATTAATAAACAAAATAGAAAAAAAAAAGAAAAACAATGAACAATTAACGCAGCAAAGATGTCCAACATCGAAGTAGAAGTTAACGATTTTTTCACCTCAGCTAAGAAAATTAACTAGTCATGTTGCTGTAGAGGTTCTCTTAATTTTACTTCTGTAGTACTTAAGGACCCTTTCAACTTTTTCTATTTTTTAATGAAAAATTATCTCTATGAAACAAAAAAAGGATCTAAAATTAAAAAATAAGCTAAACTGAAATTAGAAGAACATACCCTGCAGCACTCTTTCGTGCACGTGATGATGTCTTGACAATATCTCCATTGGCAAGAACTACCTGCAGCATAAGCAAAATGTGACATACCACATATTGCCAAACAACATCATATTTCAGAGTGAAAAATAGCAAACCTTGAGACTGATGACATTATCCCGCATAGTTCCATACCTACAAGCTAAGAACAAAATTATCAAATCCTTGGGATTGGATCCATCCCTTCACAAAATATGAGCATCCAGTTGCAGCTAGCCATTACTTGAAGTTCAATTCCAATGGGAGGAGGGGGGTAATAATTGTTCAGAGGAATCTACAAAACCTTATTCAGAACCAGCAGTCAAAAAAAACTCTTTTAGGAGGTATAGATTAGTTAGTGGGGATAAAGCCTCTCAGTTGGAAAGACTATTTGGTGAAGAATAGGTTCTGACTTACCAGGAATTGTACTGGGGATAAAGCCCCAAGGCTGGATGGCTTCACTATAGCATTCTGGAGAACGAATCAGAAAGTTGTCAAAAGTATGAGACGAAGACCTTTGAAGGTTTATCAGATAAAATGTAGGGGATGTAAGGATTAAAAAGGAGCTAATTCTTAATGAAATTTCTACTCTCGACATGAAGGAAGAAAAGGAGGGATTTTGAAGAAAGGAAATTGATAGAATAGATAATGAGCTCTATATTGTCATTGGGCTGGAAGAAACCTATTGAAGGCAGAAAACAAGGGCTCTTTCGCTGAAAGGAAGATAAAGAAAAACACATTCCACAGAATAGCTAGTGTGCATGGAGAGAGAATTATTCTGACAAAAATGAAATAGATATCAGCTTTATAAAGAAGGCTTAAGGTCAACTTAAGAAAAAGCAAATTAATCCCTTTGCGAGAAGGATTTGACAGAAGGTTACTGTTAAAGCCTGATATACGTTGTTGCCCCACAACCTAATAGTAAAGCTGGTTACCAGAAGTCATGATTTCTAGTCTCCTTGCCACCATTTATTATTTGGTGTTTAAAAATTTATTTATTCCCTGTAATGGGTGTTATTATTGTATGTTTATCTCTCCACAAGCTGTCGGGCTGCACAAGCGAGGGAGTGTTAAAGCTTGAACCCTGGACGGGCGGTGGAACTACCAAGCAGGAGTACGGTAGGGGCAGAGGGAATTTCCAATGGAGCAGTGAAATGCATAGAGATCGGAAAGAACGCCAACGGAGAAAGCTATACATTGTTGGCCCACAACCTAATTGCTTGAGCTTTTAGGTAAAGTGATCTAACAGTTACTTCCTCACACTTTAAGATGCAATTTGGGATCTCTTCCTATGTTGTACCCAAGGCAGCCTCTTGAGGCAAGGTTTAAACAAAGAAAGGATACAGAAACATATTGTGAAGAAATTTGAGAAAAACCAGCTAGGTGGTAGAGGAACCTCCTTTCCAAAGGAATATTGACACTCATTAAAAGCAAGGCCTTAAATTTCAATTTCAACTAAAATTTTGAAGCTCCAACAGTAAGGAAATTTCGATTTCGATTTTAATTTGGATTTGATTTGAAAAAAGGGATGAAAATTAGTAGTAAAGCATGGAATTCTTTTATGAAACTCAAGAAATGGTTAATAAACATAATAATGTAAGTTTTGGACATAATATATTACACACAAAAAAATACAACTATGTTGTGCATGACTTGCAATAGTTGTAATATGATACATTTATTAAACATATTCGTAATATAATATGTGTACAAAACATATTTGGTTAATATAAATGAAAATTATAAATCAATTAAATATTATTTATTACACATAATGATAATTTAGACATGAATGGTTAAATAAAATGTTATTGTCAGTTTAATTTTTTTTTCATATAATTTCAAAAGCCCTTGTTATATTCATTTGTTTCAATTAAAAAAAAAATTAATAGAGAAATTTCACACATTAGAATTCCAAGGAAATCTCATTCTGAAAATCAAATTTTCAATAAGTTTCACTAAATTTCAAGATTTCAATACATTTCGAATGATTCATTGAAATTTTGATGGAAATAATGCGAGGAGATCAACTGCCATTTCGATTTCAAGGGCAATTGAAAGCAGAAATTTCGATGGAAATTTCAATGATTTCAGGGAAATTTAAGACCATGATTAGAGGTACCTTGGCCAATCTGCCCATGTAGTTTATGTCCCTCTTTCCCATCCCTATTTCAAAGTGGACGAGGTTCAAAGACATTCATAAGAGATTCTTGCAAGGAAAATTTTTATGAGCTTATGTTCATTTGATCAAGAGGGAAGTGGTTAACTAACCCTTGGAACTTGGGGGCTTGGCCATTAAAGCTCTCTGTGGTTTCAACAAAAGCCATATCAGTAAGTGGACTTGGTGCTTCATGTTTCAAAAGTGAGCCCATGGAGGAAAGTTGTTGCTTCAAGTATGGCCTTTTGGGTAATGGACAGGTCACGAAAGATGCTAATGAGGTTGAATGTGTAGGGGTGTGAAAACATAAGGAAAGAGCAGGATGAAATTTGGCAACATGTGCCTCTTGTTGTTGGAAGATTAACCAGTGTTCCTTATGCATATTTTTGGTCCTAAAGTGGGGGAATTGTGGGCTTGGTTGGGATTTACAATATGAACAGAAATGAGAAAAACTACACAGCTCATCCATATTACTATTTCTTGGATAGTGCAGGCAAAAAGAAATAGAAGTTTAAAGGGAAGGAAACGTCTCTGGTTCAGCACAATGAATACTTAACTTTTTGGCATATTAGTAACTGTGACATGCAAGTACATGCTATGTTTTGACTTCACTGATTTTTTGAACTGTAGTTGATTTGTACTTGGGTTTTGGCAGCTACTTAATGCCCCTCTTGAATTTACTGATAAAAAATATAAAGCAGGCATCCAATAGAACAAATTCTATTGAGAATTAAATAGCATCCACTGCCCAGCCTAAATGGGTTTACATAGTAAAAATAATACTAATATTAATGACATAAAGAAAGCAAAACTAACTTAACAGAAAAGTGGAGAAGTAAACTTAGTGCATCCAGGATACAGCCAATAAGAGTATAACTCTTGCCATGCTCCAGATGAAGTGTTAGATGTACAGAATTAGTAATTAGTAGTTGTCTGGTTGATTGCAAGTATAATGATCTGTTAGTAAGATTTAAACTGCAAAGATCAAATGCATGCACAAAGATGTTCCTTACTTCAATACACAAGCAGAGGAAAATGAAGAAAACCTTGTGATTGAGCTAGAAATATAATTTAGATTTCAGAAACTTTATCAAGTGTAAAATTGTGCTACTATTTTCCCTTGTTTGCAGAAGTATATACACCAGTCATAAATCAACAGTGAACAAAAAAGCTCACAAATAAAGAGTTATAGGTAATGAAGCAATGCAAGTACCTTACAGCTAAAGAACCAGAGCAACGTGTAGCACACATTCCCCCAATGGTTGCACCAGGCCCTGCTTGTCAACATTGTAAAGTACGTACGCAACTCAATTATAAAAATGGAGAAAAAGATTAAACAATTGAGAAGTTAAATCTATTACCATGCACTGTGTTTTCAGGCCAATAAGATATGGAAAACTAAAAGCAACAATTTGTATAGAAAAAGGACATTGACACAGCAGTGGCTTTAGTCACCTCCATCCCAAACTACAACTTCCTTTGTAACCAAAAAGAAAGAGGGTTCATGTTCTATTTCACATCTTTACTCAAATTAAAAATAATAATAATAAAAAAAAGGGAGGCAGGGAGGGAGGGAGAGAGAAGAAGAAGAAGAAGAAGAAGTTACTTTCTACACAGTTGCACCAGCAGGATATACTTAGAAATTCATGACATGGCAGCAAATTCGCAGCCTTGGACAAATTTAACCAACAGAAACTGAAGTAGTCCACAGGACAATAATAAGTAACTGAGATCAGAAAGAAATATAGACTTGTGCATGCACAAGAGGATGAGAAGCAAGAACTCACTCACAAAGTGTTAATGGAGAATTAGAACTTACGAAAACAAGTATTTATTCGATGAACCCTCTATATGCTAATCTCAAATCCAAAACCTAAGAATTGAAAAGGCCAAACTCAACCTTTCATAGGCTTGCTATTGAATATACAAGAAAAACTTTAGCAGGAGCATTCAGTAAAGCTCTCTAGCATCCCACTCATTTTGTTGAAGCCCATTCATGCTACAAATCATCTTATGCTACAAGGAATCAAATATTAAAGAGAATAACCATAACCTCTTCCTGCCAAGATGTTCTTAGGCCCCAATTTGCCCAAGCCCAGCCCTCACTCCTTTCTAGACCTACAAACATTTTTCTACCTTTCCTTTGAGCATCATGAACTGTCTCATAAGCCACCAAAGCTGCATCCAAGGTTTATCTGCCTCTAATAAAAACACTCTGGATATCAAAGATTAGCCAACCCCCCCCCCCCCTCTCTTCCACAAAGCTTATTAGCAAGAACGTCAGTCAAAATCTTGTGAACAAGATGTTGGTGCCTTGTCTTTTTAGATCTACAGTTCATAATTCACCATTTTAACCTTCTTTTCTTTTCACATGGGACTCTCTTTCAAGGGACTTCCATTTCTTCAGAAATCTAAATAAGGAGAGGTCAATGACCTTTCTTTGCAGTTTTTTGAGGCCTGTGGACGGAGCAAAACGCACGTATTTTCTCAGGGAAGAAGTTGCCATTTCTGCTAGTTTGGAAAAAGATTCAATAGTTGGCTTCTCTTTGGTGTGTGGGTAACAGAAACTTCAAGGAGGCAAGTTTTTTGGATATCCAGCACAATTGGCATTCCTTGTTGACTTCATAAGGCATGCTGATCTCTTTTGGTTGTTTCTTGTGCTTTTTGGTTTTTCCTTTTTGCATTTTCTGGGGTAACTCAGAGTTCATTAAGGAGATATATTATTCTCCTGTTTGTACATTCTTAATCTATCAATGAATTTCTTTTGCTATTATTAAAAAAAGGTCAATGAGCTTACTTCATTACTAGGTGTGTGCTGGATTCTTTTTTCCCACTATGAGAGGGGATCCTCAGCTTTGGATTTGGCATTCTTTGTGATCTTTCTCTTGTAAATCATTCTTCACTCATCTTCTGAAAATTTCAACTTCTATCCTTTCCCTTTGAATAAATTTTTACAGCAAGCAAAGGTTCCTTTTAAGATTTTGACTCTCATATGAACACTAGCTGTGAATTAATATGAATGACTTACTAAATATAAGGGAGACCTTATAAGGCCCTCAACCATATGCATGGTTTTAAATAACGGCCGTTACGTAGCGTAACGGCCGATACGTAACGTAAATCAAGGGCTCCGAAACCGATCCGGGCCGATAATGCGGTTCGGAAAAAATTCACAGCCGTAACGGCCGTTACGTCTCCGTAACGGTCCGTAACAGCCGTTACCCCTACGTTACACTCCGTAACAGTCCGTTACGGACCGTTACATACCGACAACTTGCAGAATCTGCTTTCTGCTGCGCAGCGTTCCTTTCCCCCTTTCCCGAGTCCCAAGCACCCATCTACCATTCAATCTACCTAAATCTAACATTCAAAGAACAAAAATACTTACTTGCAGTTTTGTTGGCCGAGCCGCTGAAGCTATAAGAAGGCTTCACGCCTTCACTCCTTCGAAGCCTGAGTTACTCATCTTCGCAGCCTTCGTTTCCTGAATCCTGAACCTAACAAAGTTCTTCGAAGCTTGAGAGTGGCCGAAGGCAGCTTCATCCGCCACCGCCAGTCGTCGCACTCGCCGCCACCAGCCAGCCCTCTACCAGTCGTCGGCGTCGTCGCACTCGCAGCCACCAGCCAGCCCTCCGCCAGTCGTCGCACGAAGCTTCGAGGCTTCGAGGCTCCTCCATCCTCCGAGTCGCCTCCCCTCTCTCGGTCTCACTCAGAGTCTCAGACTCTCTGCCCTCTGCTCATCTCGCGTATGAGATAAGCTTTATTTCAGTAACACTCAACACCCACAACCACATCTTAAACATTTTATTATGTTTTTTTTTTTAATTATAATTTATTGTAAGTAATGTTTGTTAAATTGAATTAAAAAAAAAAGAAGAATTTAATAGAGTAAAAAGCTTTAAAATTTCAGATTCATTTAATATGCAGATTGGTTCCTAAACAATTTAAGCATGTCATATTCTGTTTTGATTAACATACTTTTATTCATTCTTTACGTATTCTTTCTTTCCTTTTGGTTTCATTGCATATAAAATATATATTATTTTAAAATAAATGACTATGACATGGCATTCCAAAAATATGGAGTGGACAATTTCTCATGTTCTATTTCTATGCTATTTTATATTTTTGAGTAAAACAACATTTTGCATAATTATTTCCCCTAACAGCATTTTTTTTGTTGTAAATTATTATATTCATATACAATATCAATTTCATTTATATGGTATCGCATTAACATTTTTTGAAAGCTGACACCGTTAGAAATAGACTAATAGTATTATGGTTACAGACTTCCAAGATACAACATTAGTACAAAACATACTCTTTTCTAGTCTTATGCCTTGCCTATAGATGCAGCTCTTGTTTTTTTTTTCTTTTCAAAGATCAGAAATCTCCCACATCTTAAACTTTTTATTATGTTTTATTTTTAATTAAAATTTGTTGTAAATTATGTTTGTTAAATTGAATTAAAAAAAGAGTAATTTAATAGAGTAAAAAATCAAAAAATAGTAATAATTATGTAAAATAAAATTTTCTTAATTTATAAATATTTTAATTGTCTTATATTTTTTGAAAGGTAATTAGGAAAATTTAGTTTTATCACATATTCCCTATTTATAAATATTTTTTAAGTTTTAAAACATCATTTTGACGTTAAATTTAAAATTAGGTAAAATAAATCGTTACATGATCTATTTTTTGTTTTTCAGTTATCAAATAAAGTAAATATTGATAACTTAATAAAAAACATTTTAACCTAATAGTTAATATATTAATAATTCAGATTTTTGCTAATTACTAGTTTACTACTGGAATTTATAGAAAAATTTTATTTTAATCCATAAATTGAGAAAATGCTTAAAAAATTAAATAGAAAATTTGTACTGTATGGATCTCTATAAGTGATGCTGTGATGTATATAAAAGTAGAGCAAGTTTTTTCCACCTTTAAAATTACAATGTTAATTTCTTATAGTTATAAATAAAAATAAAATCAAGTTAAAAAAATAATGAAAATACCTTTTTAAAGATAAAGGAATATATTTTTTTGTAATAAAATATCTAATATTTTATAATTTTGCTTATTTAAATATCAAAATAAATTAAACATTACTTATTATTTTTAATCAAATATTATATTTTATTTTTACGTAATAAGTATTTAAAATTAGAAGGACTATTTAGTACTTATTATTTAATATTTACTAAATTACTAATTATAATATTATTCCTGTCATTTTTAGAAAGGTATTAACTTTATATTTTCTCTATGTTTTGTGTAGAGATCATCAAATTAAGTCTATCAATATGTCACGTGATAGAGGAAATGAGAACTTACCTAGTGAGGATATTGGATGGCATTTTGGTACTGCGGTGGACGGTAATAGACATGTTATTATGTGTAAGTTATGTGGGAAGATAATTAAAGGGGGCATTACACGCTTGAAACAACACTTGGCACATAAAAAAGGTCAAGTAGCTGGATGCTCAAATGTGACCACACAAGTCAGAGAACAAATGATGAAACATCTACAACAGTATGCTGAGAAGAAAAGAGATAAACAAAAAAGGCAAGAAGAAGCAGAAGCCCAAATTAGAGGAGATTTTGAGAATTTGAGCGATGAAGAAGACTTGGAAGAAGAAAGTATGAGATTTGCTCGACAAGAAAGCATACGATCACAGCAACAATGGGAAGAGAGACAAAGATTTCGAGCAAGAACATCTAGAGGGGGTAATATTTATGAAGAGGGAGGTGGCTCTGGCAGTGGTGCTACCAGTGGTTTCAATAGAGCAGGAGCTCGATCTTATAGTGGTCGAGAAGCTGGAGGTAGTGGACGACAATGGATCAATCCTGATGCCCCTGAAGCTAGACTAAAGGCAATGGATCCTATTTTAGAAAGAAGTAAGAGTGCGAAACAACCAAAAATCAACACAAAGTTACTGAAAGGTTTAAAAAGTAAATTAGGAAAAGCAGTTGGAAAATTCCTAATTTATAATCGGATTCCAGCAAATGTAGCTGACTCTCCATTTATGCAGCCTATGCTTGATATTGCTGCAAAGGTTGGAAAGGGGGTGAAGGGTCCATCACCCTATGAGATATCTGAAATTTATTTGGAGCAAGAGTATCAAGAAATGAAAAATTATATAGCTTCTTTTGCTGGAATTTGGAAGGAGAGAGGTGTAACCCTTATGTGTGATGGTTGGTCAGGACCAACTAGAAAACACATTATAAACTTTTTAGTTTATTGCGATAGAGGCACCGTGTTTCATAAATCAGTTGATGCCTCTAATGTACCAAGCAGAACAACTGAATATTATTTCAGGTAATTTTTTAATTTTAATTGTATATGCAAATAGTATTATGAACATGCATGTTTTTAATTAAATAGTAATAATTATTGAATCTATAATTTCTTTTCAGATTAATGGACGAGGTGGTTGAAGAAATTGGAGAGGAGAATGTTGTCCAAGTAGTGACTGATAATGAAGCTGCAATGAAGGCAGGAGGAAAATTATTAATGCAGAAGAGGCCCAATCTCTATTGGACAGCATATGCAGCTCATTGCATAGACCTTATTCTTGAAGATATTGGTAAGAAAAGTAACGTGAAGAAGGTCTTAGAAGATGCAAGAACAATAACCTCGTTTATTTACAACCACACATGGACAGTGAATTTTATGAAGAAATTCACAAATAATAGAGAGTTACTTCGCCCTGCCATCACTCGATTTGCCACAAATTTCATTGCTTTGGAGACTATTGTCAGGCATAAACAAGCACTAAGGGAAATGTTTACATCTGATGCTTGGAAAAACTCAAGATTTGGAATGGCAAAATCAGGCCCAGCATATGATTCGAAGAAAATTATCTTACGCAAAGAGTTTTGGCGAAAGGCCTCTGATATAATTAAAGTGCAAGAACCTTTAGTGAAAGTTCTTAAATTGGTTGATGGTGATGAAAAACCAACCATGGGCTTCATATACAAGGCAATTGATAGGGCGAAATTGGCCATTCAAAAAGATTGCCGGTTTTACAAAGACTATTGGAAAATTATTGACAACCGGTGGAGTTTTCAGTTGCACCAAGATTTGCACGCTGCTGGTAAGTGTAAATCAAATACAATTTCTTATTATTTTAACATTTAAATTATGCATAGTTGCATTAGAAAACTATTGATTAATATGTTTCTAAATTTAATTGTAGGGTATTTTTTGAACCCACAATTTCTTTATGGTGCCCCACCCTCTCCTGAAGTTGCTAGAAAAGTCATGGATGGAGTTAAAAAAGTGATAACCAAGTTGGTACCCGATATAGATACTCAAATTCGGGCTATTAATCAAGTAAGTATTGGTTCCATTAAATTGAATAATGAATTGTTCTAGTATTTTGTAATACTTTTAAGAATAATTATTAATATATCTAATTAATTAATTATATTTCACAATCATCCTTTTTTAGTTGTTGCTATATCGAGATAGGCAGGAGACTTTTGGAACCCCGTTGGCTCAAAGGGCAGTAAAACAAACAAATCCTGGTAAATATGGCTATATAGCTAAATAATAGAGAATTACTCTATTTTCTCTCTTTGTATTCAAATTTGACTTTTGAAATACGCTATACTAACATAAAACTCTTTTTAATTATTCATGCAGCTGAATGGTGGATTCATTATGGCTTGTGTGCTCCTAAGCTCCAAAGAATAGCAATTAGAGTTCTTAGCCAGACCACATCAGCTTCGAACTTTGAGCGTAATTGGAACACCTTTAGCCTCATCCATACGAAAACAAGAAATAGATTAAAGTACATGAGACTACAAAAACTTGTTTTCGTACATTACAACATGAGGTTAAAGTTAAGACGTACAATGAGAAGAAGCCAACGAGAAATTGAAGAGGGTTTCAATCCTATCAATTTGGACTACATTTTCGAAGAAGATGATCCTTTAAGTCAATGGTTAGAGGAGAGAGAGACACCACTACTCGACGGTCAGGACAATTCAAATTGGTTAAATGAAGAGGTTGGTGGTACTACAGAAGGAGGTGATCAACCACCAATAAACGCGCATGATGATTCAAGTTCAAGTCTTGAACGCACACAAAGTGATGACAATCTTGGTTTGAGCCCACCAAGTGATGATGATGGTAATAGTGGTGCTGGAGCTGGGGTTGGGGGGGGTGGCAGTGGTGGTGGTGGAGGCGGCGGTGTAGAATATAATTATGGATATGATACAGGGACATCATTTGGAAGGGATATATATCCTTCTGATCCTTATGGACTACATGACATACCTGAAAATTATGACTTGGGTATTCCTCCAGGGAACCAATCTTCACAACCCAGGAGAAGGAGTGCTCGTGGTGACCCTAGCGATTCTACTGAAGATTCATATGGTGTGGTTCGTAGTTTTGGCGACTTTGGTTTAGATGGTTCATCATCACAATCATATGGATCTCATCCAGCATATCCACATTATGCATCTCGTGACTCACATTTTTATCCTAGTGGATCAGGAATCTCAGGATCTAGTGAGTCTTCTTCTATACACTACCCAGAGCCAGCCCCTGCCCCAACTTATAGACATTATTCAGGAGAATTTTCATCACCAGTACATTTTCAAGAGCAACAACAAAATGACGCAAACTTGGGTTCATTTAACTATGTATTTCCACAAGGATGGGGAGATAATTTCCCATCCCAATCTCAAGATACAAATGCAAATTATGAAGACCCTCCACGTCATTCTTTTTGGTGGTGACGTGTTATGTTATAAATTTGTAATATTGTATTCATGTATTTTCAACTATTTATTGATATTTGATATTAATCACTTTTTAAATTCATGTATGTGTAATCACTGTAATGTGTATATTGAGTATTAAGTCTATTGAGTATTGATTCATTTTTAGTAACTTTATGACTTTAATTAATTGATTCTTACATTTCTACATCTTTTTACTCATTAAACTAATGTAAACTATAAAAAAATATGCTTTTTTTTGTAAACAGCGCACTAAAATTAATATAAAAATCATAATGCCTATTAAAAAGCATTTGTAGGGTGAATGAAAGCCTTCAAAATTCATTAAAAATCATGTATTAATGGATTTCATGCTTATTTTTTAATTTTGGCATGGTTGTGCATGTGTGAAAAAAATTCACGACCGTTACGCCCGCTTCCCGTTACGTAACACCCGCGTCTCCCGCGACACCCGCGACCGTTTCGCGACGTTACCCGCAACCGCGATTTCAAACCATGACCATATGCTTATATGCTGTGATGTTAGTCAAAGGAGACTAAATTCCATCTTTTTCTCCATTGTGGGATGGCGAGATACCATTGGAATGCTCTGTTTCCTTATTTTAGCGAGGCATGGGCGTTCATGCAAAATGTTTATGATAATTTGTTGGTTTCAGGGGTTTTGGAAGGGCAGAAGAGGGAGGACTTTATGGACTGGAGCAGCATATGCCATTTTTTGGACTCTTTGGATTGAGAGGACTGAGAACTTCTCTGATTTTTCTTTGGGAGACAGTTGCTTCTCTTGCTTCTCTATTGAGCTCAATGTTTTGGGGATTTTGGAGGTTTGTGGTGTTCGACTTCTTGTAGAGGATGCCTTGCTGTCCATCACTTGGTACTTTTTAAAACTTTAATGGAACCTTTGTTATCTAAAGAGATTATTTGCATTGCTATTGTCACAAAGTCTAAGTTCTCACAACACAACTTGACATTGTGATGGCACCAAATCGCACTTGGTTAAGCCAATGTCACACACAATGTAACTCATTGGTTAGAAGTCTTGCAAGTGTGTAACAAGAGAATGACATACACAAGGCAACAATATTACAAGAGTGTAAAATCTTGAGGATTATTAGGAATCCCGAGAATAATGGGTTAATGATACTAGAGATTGTATAGGGATTTCTAGCCTAATACTTGGGCAAATTTCATGTTCCTATTTTGGGCAATTCTTTCCTTGTTGATATACGGTTTGTATTATTTATAGAGAGTTGTGATTGTACAGAATTAACTCAAGAAATTCAAAAATCATTCATTCTGATTTCATGGTATCGGAGCGAGGAGATTAAACCTAGCTATCAATGGCGAAAACTGCCGGCCAAAGCAGAGGTTTGATAACCTCTGAATCTCACAAGGATGAAAACGAAGCTATCTCCACCATGGGCTCAATAGAACTCGACAACTCGTCCTTCCAGCTCACAGTGGAGAAGATGAATGGAGAGAATTTCCAAGAATGGGCACAATCGATCAAACTTGTGATCAATGGCAAGGGAAAGTTGGGATTTCTTACCGGTCTAGCTAGACACAAAGACCTGCCTGAACCGAAGCTGCCGCCTTTCAGAAATGGAAATTGAAGAACTCTATGGTCACGGCATGGCTGGTGAACTCCATGAAGCCGTCAATCAGGAGGACTTATCTCTTCCTGCCGTCAGCGTAGGAAGTCTAGGATGCCGTCTATGAGACATACTCCGACGCCAAGAACTCTTCCCAAATCTTCGAGCTTAAGATGCAACTATGGCAAATAAAGTAGGGAGAAAGGGATGTTACGAATTACTATATGGAGATGACTGCTCCTTGGCAGGAACTTGATCTAAGTTTCGAAGATGAGAGGGAACGCCTCGAAAATGAACAGGTGTTTGAGTTTCTTGCTAGTTTAAATTGGGCCTGTGATGATGTTCGTGGAAGAATCTAGGTCGTCATCCCTTACCATCAACACGCGAAGTTATCTCATAAGTGAGACGAGAAGAAAGTAGGCGTAAGGTGATGCTGAAGGAGACAATCTCTACCGACCATATTGGACCAGAAATGTCTGCCTTGGAATCTCGAGGAACTCTTCCAGGATCTAGTTCAAGACAACAGAAGAGACGCCCCTAGTGTGAACACCATCGGAAAATTGGCCACACTAAGGAGACATATGGGGAGATACACGGGAAACCAGCCGACCGGAAGCCACAGCAAGGCAACAAAAATCGGGGCTACTAAACCACGATTGATAATCAAGCCGAGAGACCTCAAAGGGAGAAAAGCAGTAATAGTTCCAATTCAAGTGGTGCATTTAACTCTGAGTAGTTGGAACAACTCTACAAGATGTTCTCTACCTTTCTGACTTTGAGTCAGTCTTCCACAAATATTTCTTCGGGTTTTTTAGCCCAAAGAGGTAATTTTTTGCAAGCCTTGAGTATAACCTCTAGATCCAAAACTCCTTGGATTATTGATTATGGTGCCTCTGACCACATGACCGATGCCTATCATCTTTTTTCATCATATTCACCCTGTGCTGGAAATTTGAAAGTTAAAATTGCAGATGGATCACTCTCGTCTGTCGCAGGCAAAGGGAATATCCGATCCATTAGCCAGTTAACTAAGAATTCCAATTGTTCTACTAAATTTCTTCCCTCTCATTGTTTTTTTTAGGACCTATCATCAGGGAAGACAATTGGCAGTGATAAGGAGTGTGAGGGACTCTACTACTTTAAGGAGGCTAATGTGAGTGAACAACGCCAAATTGCTATATGTGATTCTGCATCTGTTCCTAAGGATAGCAATATTTTGTTATGGCATTTTAGAATGGGTCATCCCCATTTCAAGTATTTGAGACAGTTACTTCCTTCCATTTGTTTAAATAAAACATCATTTGATTTTCAATGTGAGATATGTGAAATTGAAAAACACCAACGTACTTCTTTCCCAAAGTCCAAATACAAACTAACCTCGCCATTTACTATGATTCACAGTGATGTATGGGGCCCGTCTAGCACTCTCAATCATACCCACACAAAATGGTATGCGTCCTTGAAGTAGCTCATGCATTGCTGTTTACTACCAATATACCAAAAATGTTTCGGGGTGATGCCATTCTCACAGCTACATATCTCATTAATAGAATGCCTAGTCGAGTTCTCTCTTTTGCCTCACCTCTTCAAAAATTCCAGGCATTTTTTCCAAACTCTCGTCTCAGCTCAAATCTCTCAAAATGTTTGGTTGTGCTGCTTTTGTCCATATACATTATCGACATACTCTAGATCCACGCGCCCTCAAGTGTGTCTTTCTTGGCTATTCTCCTAACCAAAAAGGGTACAAATCTTATGATCCTGCAACAAAAAGGGTATTTTTTAGTCTTAATGTTCTTTTTTTGAAACTACTCCTTACTTCCAAAAGCTCTCGCTTCAGGGGGAGACTTTGAGTAGTAAAGAAGCTCAAGTTTTTGACTTCAATACCTTTATTACTAAACCTGAGCATGTCCCAAACATTGAACCTGTCCCAAACACTGAGCTTGTCTTGAAAAGTGCTTCCAATCTACCAAATATAGAAGAAAACTTGAATTCAGGGGGAGATGCAGGAAAACAATATAACAAGGAGATACCTGTCTACTCAAGAAAGCCAAAATTAAAGGACACAAAGAATCTCATACCTGAGGCACCAAAAGAGTCAAAACCGGTGATAGATCCAAGCAACCATGAGTCTTCATCCACTCCTGATCAGGTAATGTCTTCAAGTAATCTTGAGTCCTCCTTTGATAAACCTGCGCAGGCTGATCTCAATTTACCCATTGCTCTCAGGAAAAAAAAAAAACTCGGTCATGTACTCTCCATCCCATTTCCTTCATGTCTTGCAATACTTTGTCTATAGGGTGTCGTGCTTTTACATCTACTCTTGATAGGATAAAAATTCTAAAGAATATTCAAGAAGCCCTTGAGATCCCTGAATGGAGAGAGGTAGTTATGGAGGAAATCCAAGCCTTGGAAAAAAATGGAACGTGAGATGTGATGAATCTACCGAGAGGGAAGAAACCAGTGGGCTGCAAATGGGTGTTTACTACGAAATACAAAGCTGATGGGGTAGTGGAATGGTACAAAGCCTGCCTTGTTGCAAAAGGTTTTAATCAAACCTATGGCATTGACTACACAGAGACTTTTGCACCCGTGGCAAAACTAAATACCATCCAAGTTCTCCTAGCCTTAGCAACCAACCTGGATTGGTCATGCCAGCAACTTGACATCAAGAATGCTTTTCTGAATGGCAAACTAGAAGAATAAGTCTTCATGACAATACCACCAGGCCTTTGTAAAAGGGGTGAAAAAAACAAAGAATGCAAACTCAAAAAGTCCTTGTATGGACTCAAACAATCTCCAAAAGCCTGGTTCGATAGATTTACAAAGATGATTAGGAGCCAAGGATATCGACAAGGACAATCAGACCATACTATGTTCTTCTGGCAGTCTAAAGATGGGAAGAATACAATTCTGATTGTATATGTCAATGACATCATCCTAACTAGAGACAACATAGCAGAGATGGACAAGTTGAAGAAAGTCTTGGCCACTAAGTTTGAGGTAAAAGATTTGGGACAAAAGCGATATTTTTTGGGGATGGAAGTTGCTAGATCAAAGAAAGGAATCAGTGTTTCTCAAAGGAAGTATGTCCTAGACCTCCTAACTGAAACTGGCATGCTTGGGTGCAAACCAAGCGATACCCCCATTGAAGCAAGAAAAAGGAGAGAAGACATCAGAAAACCTGTTGAACAAGAAAGGTATCAGAGATTAGTTGGCAAACTATTTACTTATCACACACTAGACCCAACATCGCACTTGCACCAAAGGAAAGTCACCTAGAAGCAGTGTACAAGATTCTTAGATATCTCAAGGGAACTCTAGACAAAGGACTATTCTTCAAAAAATGTGAAAGCAAAGAAATAAAAGTCTTCACAGATGTTGATTGGGAAGGATCAACAGAAGATAAAAGGTCCACTTCCGAGTACTGCACCATTGTATAGGGAAACTTGGTGACTTGGAGAAGCAAAAAACAAAACATTGTGGCCAGAAGTAGTGCTGAAGCAGAGTCTAGAGTAGTGGCACAAGGGATATGTGAAGGACTATGGTTATGGAAACTCTTGGAAGAGTTGCATGTCACGTTAAAGTTTCCTATCAAACTCTACTGTGATAACAAAGCAGCCATTAACATCTCTCTCGATCCTGTCCAGCATGACAGGACCAAACATGTAGAAGTGGACAGACACTTTATCAAGGAAAAGGTTGAAGAAAGAACCATTTGCATGACTTATGTTCCTACCAAAGAACAAACAGACGACATCTTCACCAAAGGACTACCTCGACAAAGTTTTAATGATTTCACATACAAGTTGGATATGGTCAACATTTATGATCCAACTTGAGGGTAAGTGTAGAAATCCCGAGGATTATTAGAAATCCTATAATGGGTTAATGATACTAGAGATTGTATAGGGATTTCTAGCCTAATACTTGAGCAGATTTCAGGGTCCTACTTTAGGCAATTCTTTTCTTGTTGATATATGGTCTGTATTATTTATAGAGAGTTGTGATTGTATAGAATTAATTCAAGAAATACAAAAATCATTCATTCGGATGTCAAAGAGCAACACCTCCCAACCTCTTATTCAAATTTGAGGATTAAAAACTCATAAGATATGCAAGAGCAGCATACACAAATACTTTAAAGTATGCCATGCCACCCACATGTCATACTTATACAATTGGCACCCCCAACTGTCTAGGGTCAGCAATTGACAACTCCAACTGCCTAGGTTATGCTGGACACAGCTAGCATTTGATGAGAAGACATAACCGACTATGTCTACAATTATGTGGCTAGAAATACAGCCATATGTAACCCCATGGGTTCTCCCTTCAAACAAGCCTACATGCAAACCCCTACAAGAAAACTGTCAAGTAACTGCCCTTTTTGGTGAATATGTTAACACTGCATCATTGGCAGTACACATAGCCTACAGGTCAACACCATGTGTCATGCATGGTTTCCCCTTAACATGACTTATCCCACGCACAAGCAAGCACCATATGTCAATGAGGCACTTGACATCTACCTAAGTTAACTATCCAACCATGTCAATCAAAACCAGTCATTGTAGCTAGGGGGTGTAAGTGAGTCAAGCTTACTTGCAGGATACTCAAACTCGACTCGTACCCGAACTCAACTTGACTCAATTCTACTCGATTTTGAGTTGAGTTTGAGCTACTCAAGTATTTTAATGAGTCAAGTTCAAACTCAATAATAGTATTTGAATCGAGTTTCGAGCATTATTGAGTTTTTAAATTTTATTATTTTTATATTATATATGTCATTTAATATACATTCTATAAATATATTCAATATTATATGTACAATATATATTTATATATGTATTTAATATTAATTTATAATCGAGTAAAGCTCAAGTTTTATGAACAAGTAACCGAGTCGAGATCGAGTTTAACAATTATGAAATTGATTGAGTTCGAGTCAAGTTTCAAGCTTAACAAATTCAAGTCGAGTCAGGTTTGAGTATTTTACTGTGTCGACTCGCTCGTCCCAAATACACCCCTACTTGTAGCAACCTTGTCAAAGACCATGGTCCCAACCATGTCCATCTATGACCATGCCAAGTAGGCAACTTAGCATCCATGTGCTCCCTCCATAGCAACATAGAATATAAATTGGCAGAATGTCAAGATAACCCAATCCATCTCATACTATTGCCTTGGCACATGAGTTAGCAACACCACGCCCTTGGCAATGTCAAGGTGATCAAGGGTAACACTATCATTAGTCTCACTTATGGCCTGCTTGCCTCTTCCCTTCCTGACATCCTATACCTTTTTCCAACATGAATCTCATTTCAGTGAGGACTAGACTTATCCTCAAAAGCCCTTAGGGCTTGTTTAATTGTCCCATTCAGTTTTCATTTTCACTTTTATTTTCCAAAGAATTATGAAAAATTCAGCTTACTTTTCAGTTTTGCAACATCTGTATGAAAAATGGAAAATAATAAAAAGTTTTGGCACCATCCATGTGTGGAAAATAGTCAATTTCCCATTTCTAATTTTTCAAATAAATAAAAAACCGCTGCTTTGTCTTCCAATTTTCTAAATCCGCATGGAAAAGTTGAAAACATCTTTTTATTTTTTTTCTAGATTTTAAATTTCTCATATAATTTTTGGAAAATCAAGAAAGGTATGATTTTTTTTAAGTTATTTGGAAATCTAGAAATGAAAAATGAAAACTATTTTCTGCAACTAAACAAATTCTGCACTATTTAATATAAATCTTGAAAATTTTGAACAATAAGGTGGCATTTTAACAAGTCTTTGAAAAAAATTTAAAAATGAAAATTGCCCTTTAACTTCTCCAATAAAAGTTCATCATCACCCTGAGACAGGCTCACCTTTTCTTCATCATCAGTCAGTAAACGCCCTGCCCTCTGTAATACCTCCATCAGCCACCAGTATATCCTCACTGACAATAGGCTGCCCGCCTACAATCACATCAAATAGAGTATTCTGCTCTTCCACCACAGAATTTTCAAAGTTTCTCATCGTTCAGGCTCAAGAATCCTTCTAAAGCCTGTTGTATATCTATAAAAACTACTTTTTGCCAGGACATTAGATTGATATGAGAGAACTGTTTTCTCTGTAAGCTCTGCTCCTTCAGACCCACCAAAGCTTCTCAGATTTCTCCGCAAGACTTCAGTGCCCCCGTTCATGAGCAGCGTAGGACCTCAAAGGACAATCCATCTTCTCCCATAACCATTTTTCCGTCTTTTGCATCCGTACAACAGTCACCGCAAAAGATGAGATTATGTTCAACAAAGTTGGGCTTACTCTGTCGTACCTTCTGAAGCCATATCCCCCAGCCAGTTAATGATTAAAAGAGTTTGGCCCAAATTGCTTTACTGGATAAGCAGGCTAAACAACAAAGCTTGAATCCCAAAACAAGTAACGACATTAATAAATCAAACGGACTCCTTCTCGCCTGACCCAATAGCCCCAATTTTAGGTCCCGTTCCATTTAAATTTAAAACGAATCATACAAGATTGAAGACCGAAAATCACAGCCATCAAAATAATCACATATTCCAGCTTGTGATTTCCAAGTCCGGAGACTTTCACTGAAGGAAGTCCAATGAGCACAACCAGCACCAGCCCTCAATACTTCAACAAATTTAGGCCTCTAATTTCATCTCTCGAAAACTGACCCCAAATTTTGTTTCGATTCCAATATTTTGTTATCGACCACCACCATCAGATTCTTGGAGTTGCAATCTCAATATTTGAGTTCTTCCTTACTAGATAGCCCTCTCGCACTGCAGCAATCCCTCAACCAAGATTCCACTATTTTGAATAAGCTCCACCATCCAATTGTTTTGGCACCAACTGGGATCCTCATTGAGTTAACTCCTCCAGATTGAAGGTCCTTCTCATTACTAGCAACCAACCCATCTTCAAAAATCTCATAAGCAGTAAGTAGCCAGAAGTCCAGTAGGTTTCCTCTTTGCCTGATCAGAAGACCTTCAACTGTTCAGCAATCCATTTATATGTGTTTTCCTGCACCATAGAAGAAGCAATCTGTGTCCAGAAAACTCAATAATACCAATCTTTGTTCCATCTCCTAACTTGAAGCAAATAGCAAATGCCAAAGACAAGAACAAGTAAGCTGCTAACAGCCAACCACCCATTCCCTGTATGGAAAATATTTTCTACATGAAGTTTTTCTCATAAGAATGATGTAGAACTTCAAACTCAAACCACTGAAACTTAATTGACAGGTGTTTCAACATAAACTCTTCATCAAATTTTCAATGTACTTGATGAAGGTTCCTACTTCTGCATAATACCCTGTCTCTCACCAAAAGACAGATTTTTTTTATTTTTTTTTTTTGGATAAACAAAGAACTGCATTAAAGGAAGAAATAAGGATTGTAAAAGAAAACGGAAAAATAAAAAGGAAAGATTCAGGAAGAACAAGATATCCTTCCACTACAATTGGAAAGCAATTAAACAAAAAGGTAAATACAAGACAAATCAAGAAAGTAACACCACCCAATCCAGCAGCATGTCTTCCAGAGAAACATGCCGAAGAATCCACTTGCCAAACACCAAAGGGATGCCAAGGAGATCACTCTACTCCAAAGCATATTACTAGAAGTGGCAACACCTTTGTTAATGGTTATTTTAGTCTTTTAGTATCATTAGTGTGCTAGGGTAAAAAATTAATAAGTGAGAGTTAGTAAGAGTATTATGGTCATTAGAATGTATTTCATATGTATTATAAATAAAGAGAGAGACCTATCATTGTGTTATATCTTTCATTTTACCTAAAATCTCAAGATGGTATCAGAGCAAGTTACCAAGAGGTCCTAGGATTTAGTCTTGTTGCCGCGTTAATTGTTTGATGTTTAAGAAATTACTTTATTCCATATCATGAGTGTTAGTTATCATGTGTTTATCTCCCCACGTGCTGTCAAGCTGCATGTGCAAGGGAGTTTTAAAGCTTGATATACATTGTTGGCCCACAACCCAACAGCTTAAGCTTATGGCTATGAGAGGACAGCCTTTGCCACGCAGGGTGATTCTAGTCTTCAACCAAACAACTGTAGAAGTCATCAAGGTGGTTCAAGCAGCTGTGGTGGAAGAGATGGATGAGGTAAGAGGCACTCTTTGCAAATGTGCTCATTATCAACAAGGTGGTTATACTATTGAGCAGTGTTCGGATCCCCACGATAAATCTTCACATATTGCCAATGCAGCCACCACTGACTCGACACCTTTGGGGCCAAGTGGAGAGCAACATACTATATCTATGTCAAAGGAAGAGAATTCCAAGTTCCAGAAGTATCAAGCACCACAGCAAGCTTCTCTTCCCACGGCATCCCTTCTCAAAATAGGTTACCCCACAGCTTGCCTGTTGTCCAGTACTTCTCATCCTAGTCCTTGGGTTATAGACTCCGCTGCCGCAAATCATATCACAAATATACCTAATTTCTTTTCTACTCACCAATATCCTGAAAACTTACCTCGTGTCATTCTAGTTGATCGAACTACCGCTGCCTTAAGGGAATGGGAGCTGTAAATCCCACTTCCTCCATTTCTATTCCTTCAGTTTTGCATATTCCCAAGTTTCCTTTCAATCTTATGTCAATTAGCAAGATTACCAATTCTTCAGTAACATTCTTTCCTAATTCTGTGGTCACTTGGGATTTGAAAACAAGGAAGATGATAGGTGGAGGATGTGAAGCTAGTGGACTTTATCACTTTGAGCTGCTATCTCCTTCTACTGCCTGCACTGCTGCTGCCACACCTCTCCAAATTCATTGTCACCTCCATCATCCTTCATTGGAAAAGTTGAAATGTCTAGTTCCTGATTTGAGTTCTATGTCTAGTTTTGATAGTGATTCTTGTCAATCGAAAAAGCATCATCACGTCCCTTTTGCTTCCCTAGTCAATATGCAGGCAGCAAGCCCTTTCATGTTAGTTCATTCTGATGTTTAGCTCCTAATCAAGTTGTGTCCAAGTTGGGTTTCCGATACTTTGTAATATTTTTGGACAATTATTCAAGGATGACTTGGCTTTATTAAATAAAAGATCTTTCAAAATTATTTCATACATTTATGCCTTTTGTTCTGAAATAAAGACTCAATTTGTGTTTCTAGTTTGAATTATTCATACTAATAATGCTGAAGAGTATTTCACTACTCAATTCACTACTTATATGACTTAGTTTGGTATTGTTCGTCCATCATCCTGTGTCAGTACACCTCAACAAAATAGGGTTACAAAGAGGAAAAATAGACATCCTTGAAATCGCTCACACCTTTATCAAATACATGTACCTAAAGTGCTTTGGAGTGATGTTGTACTTACTACTATCTTATCAACCGAATGTCGTCTCTATTCTTACTGGCAAAATTCCCTACACAGTTCTCTTTCCTTATTCACCTTTATTTACTCTACCTCCTCATATATTCGGGTGTTTGTTTCATCAACTAACTCTCAAGGTGGATAAGTTGGATCCTTGTGCTATAAAATGTGTCTTTCTGGGCTACTTATGCACTCAAAACGGATATCATTGTTAGTCCTACTCTAAATTGCTTCTTTGTTTCTACTAATGTTATCTTTACACCATACTACTCTCAGTCCCTGAGTGGTTCTGATCTTAATAGTCTTTTCTTTTGCCTTATCTACAAAATTCTAGTTTGTTGTCCTTACCTAATCATCCACCTATCTCTCCATATAATTTGAATCCTTCTCATCGCCTCAATCGTCCTAATTTGTAGGTGTATTCACAACAGCGGCTCCAAAGAAGAGAATCCCCCCTAACTTTTACTACCACATGTTTGGTTTCCTTGTTTGATAATCATAATTCCCACAATGTTGATCCGCCCATTGCTGTCCCAAAAGGTAAACACACATGCACACAACATCCCACCTCCAACTTTGTTTGCTATGACTTCGTATCACCTTCCTAAATTTTTTTGTGAAGCCTTAGCCCACTCTAGATGGAGGAATACAATGGTTGAAGAGATTAATACTTTACAAGTACAATGATATTAGGGAATTGGTTTCTTTTCCTCCTCACGAATCTGTGGTTGGTTATCATTGGGATACTATGAAACTCAATCCTAATGGTTCTGTGGCACATCTAAAGGCACATCTTGTTAGGGTTGTTCACGGTTTTGGTATCCGAATCAAACTACTGTTTACTAAACCAAACCGATCCTATCAGTTCAAAGATTTTCTAAACCGAAACCAAACTAAACACTTTGGTTAACAAACACAATGAATTTCCAAAATACGGCAAGTTTACTGTAGATTGGGTGAGGTAGTTGACTAAACAAGGCGACGATGAGGTGGTATCAGATGTAAGAAGATCTAGAAAGGCCGAACGAGGGAGTGGAGGCTAGAGATCTATAGATTTGCTGGCCGCTCGACCAGAAAATCGCCATCGCCACTCGGTGCCGTTAGAGAGTGGAGAGTGGATTGGGAAGAGAGTGGAGAGTGGTGATGTCATCATGCCGAGATGGAGAGTGTAGAGTGAAGAGAGTGGAGAGTGGAGAATCTGGATAATGGTGATGGAAATTGGAGAGTGGAATGGAGATTTTGGAGAAGCAGAGAGAGAAGAGGAGATGTCGCTTGCTGACTGCTGAGTTGCCAACTGTGTGACAACGAGACGGGTAATGGCTAGGCCAATGAGTGTCGAGTCTGCCGACTACCAGTGCCTTGTGGAGAAGAGATAGAGATTTAGCCATTTAGGCCTTTAGGGTTCTTTAATTCTTCACAGATTTGTTTTATTATATTAATGTAAAATATAATTATATTAACTTATTAGTATATATAATTATATAGTTATAATTTATATATATAATTATTAGTTTCAGTTCAGTCCGAGTAACCATCGGTTCAAAAGCAACACAAACCGAAACCGAACCAATATCCGAAATTCTAAAAATATTTGACTTGAAACCAAACCGAACAAGTTGGTTAACCAAAATTTTGGTTCGGTTTTCGAATTGTTTTTAACAACCCTACATCATGTTGCTAAAGGGTATATTCAAGTGTATGGTTTGGATTATTCTAACACCTTTTCCCCGGTTGCCAAACTTACAGCAATACATTTGTTCACCTCCTTGGCCACCACTTGTCACTGGCCTCTTCATCAATTAAATGTGAAGAATGCCTTCTTACATGGTGATCTTGGGATAAAGGTCTATATGCAGCAACCACCTAGATTTGTCGGAGTCAAACTAAGTTTGTCGGCTCAAGAAAGCATTATATTGTTTAAAAGAATCTCCCAGAGCATGGTTTAGTCGATTTAGAGTTGTAGTATTTGAGTTTGGCCTTTGATAGCATGCAATGGATTACTCTATGCTTTATCATCATACTTCATAGGGTAAAATCCTTCTTATTGTGTATGTGGATGATATTGTAATTACAGGCAATGATGATAAAGGCATTCAAAGCCTAAAACATTTCTACAGATTAAGTCTCAAACTAATGATCTGGGACCATTAAAATACTTCTAGGGAAGTTTGCTATGTTCATTCCCAACACCACAAAGGTGAGCGATGGCAAAACTTCACCAGCATTTCCTACAACTTGACAAAGGTGTTACGGAAATATTTGGGTGAAGTAATTGTAGATGTTCAGCTACGTTTAATTGTAGATGTTCAGCTACATTTCAAATTGTGGTGGCAGGTCGCTAGAAGGTAATATAGATGAAGACAAGGTTTTCAATTTCGATTTCGATTCAAACTCCAAAGCTCTAAAAGTATGGAAATTTCAACAACAAAATTGATTTCAATGTTAAATTTGATTTCAATTTTAAAAAAAAAAATAATGGAAATTAGTAATAAAGCATGGCATTCTTTTATGAAACTTTAGAAATGGTTAATAGATGTAATAATATTTGTTTTTGGACTAATATATTACAAGTTAAATACATTTATGTTGTGTATGAGTTGGAAAAGTTGTAATACAACTTGTGTGTCAAACATATGTATAAGATAATTTGCATTAAACAAATTCAATTAATACAACCGAAATTCCTAAATCATTTAACTAATATTTATTATACAACTAATGATAATTTAGACATGAATGGTGAGATAAAAAATGTTGTTGCAAGTTTACTTTTTCATATAATTTCAAAAGCCCTTGTAACAATTTTTTGTTTCAATAAAAAATAAATAAATTAAGAAAGAAATTTCACTTCGGGTCCTAAATCTCTCGTTTGAATTTGGAGGAAATTTCATTCTATAGTTAAAATTTTGACAAGTCTCGCTAAAATATCAACGTTTTGGTAAATTCTGGATGATTCGTTGAAATTTCAATGGAAATTATGTGAAATGGAATTCAACTACTATTTCGATTTTGAGGGTGACGAAAATTGGAAATCTCAACAAAAAATTCGATAATTTCGTGGAAATTTAAGACCATGGATGGGGACAAGGGTCACGACCATCAAGCCCTCTCTAGAAACCAAGTTATGACGGCCAACGTGTTGTAGGTGTGGCGGTGTGGTTAAGATGAACAAGGTTGAGCTTCCAAAGTGAGCAATGGTCATTGTTATTCAGTCAAAATCAACCATAGCCAATCAAGCGCCAACCAATCAACAACCTCCAAAGGCCACAATCTTCATCAACCAGTTGGGATTTGCCTACGAAGATAAATAAGGTTTTGATGAAGGAGTAGTTCATCTCAAATGCTGCTAGGGCTGCACTCAAGGGTGAGTTGCAACTAAAGGAGCCTAGGGCTTCATTGCAAGAAACCACAATTGTTTGATCAGAGAAGAATGTCCACACAGTCCAGGTATCTAGGGTTTTGGAAGGAGCTTAGAAGCTAACTGAGGCAGCTAGGTTTGTGCTTGGGGAAGATGAGACGAAGAATTTTTGGCTGGGAAGTTTTGTTTTCATCTTGGATCTAGGCTAGGTAATTGAAAAAGGAGCAGTTTCTTTTTTAAACTAAGCTGGGCCAAATTAATGGACAAACCCATATTTCTTGGTACAAGCGAATTGGTCCATCCATTGGAATTGGAAACAAAGGAGGTTTCTTCTAAGCTAAGTCATTCTCAGTTGGACCATTCCTTTAAACAGGCCCATTGTTTGAATAATGTGGATTGAGCCCAAGAGGCTGGTGTAAATGTTTACACAATTGTTTAGTTCTCAAATAGCACCCAAGAGGATCCTTAAAAAGAGTTTCTAAAGCGCAAGGATGTTTGGCTGGGAGTGAAGATCAAAAGAGAGTTGGGTGAAGTTGTTACGGAAGGATCCTCTCAGCAAGAGCTGCAGCTACCAGAAGTTGGAGGTCAAATTGAGGAAGATCAGAAGTTTCCTGCATTCCAAACCCATAATTCTCCCATTAATCAGTGTAGGCAGAGAAGTGCAAAACCTCCAACCATAATAATATAAAAGCACTCCAAAGAGGCTAGGCACACCCAATTTTCTCCAAATATCCAAACAAATTATTCCAGTCCCTAAGAGAAGGGACGATGTGAAAATAAGTGAGATCAGGTTTTTTTATTTCTGAAATAGAATACACAAATATCGGAGATGGGGCTTCTTATAGATTAGATTCATGAACAAGGATGCTTTGGATCAGATTATTCAGATTTATTAGGTGTGCTTCTTTGCAGTCTGTTCTCCTGAGGATGACTTAGAGAGAGAATATTAGTTCAAGGAATGATAAAGAAAATGAGGGGGAAGACAAGGATGAACAGAATGAGATCAGTTATTCTCCTCCTACTTTTATGTCTCATTTTCAGCATGTGGTGGATAAGAAGGTTATGTGCTTTGCTGATTTGGAGGGAAATGAATTCCTTCTGGATGGTGGTAAAATTAAGGCTAGGACGGGACAACAGGAATTGGCTAAATTGCAGTGCTCTATCAACTACGATGGGAAGAATTTGAAACAAGGTTTTCTTAGGTAGCATTTGTTTGGGGGCGTTTAGATGGTGTGGATTTTGTTTAGGTTCTGTTTGGGGGTGGGGAGTTGTGGTCTGGGTAGTCTTTTTCTTTGTTTTTCTATATCTACTTTTTGAGGATATCTTGTCCCCTCTGGATTGTAATCTCTTTTTCTTTTAATATATCTTCTTTTATTATCTTAAAAAAATAATAGACTAAATTTAATTAACATTGATATAAATAGGATTAAAAACTATATCATGTTTCTATATGGCTCCAACATATTGCAGTATCCCATCCTACAGTACCTTCATTTGACAAAGTTTCACTCACTGGAGACATAAGTCAGAATAAGGATCTCATATATGAGTGCAAGATGCTTACAATTTCCTAGAAAAAATAAAATAAAGAAATGATACAAAGAAATGCATAAAAAACTGACCAGGGTCAAGGGGAAAGAATAAACCATAAGGTTCCAGGATTTCATTAAGTTCAATCCATCCAATCCCAGGCTCCACAGTAACATCCATATCTTCCACATGTAATGACTTAATATGCTGCAATTTTTAAAAAGATGAAGCAATATAAGAATGTAGAAAGAAGATGTTTCCAAAATAAATTTGTTTTTGCCAAGCTCTATCATTATTTTCTTCCAAACAAAATTTATTCACGCGGATACATTTTGTAGCAGGTATGCTTTAGTTCTTACCATAAGGACTTATGCCAGATATCTCAAACTAAATATTCAATTGAAGTGTAATATGAACAAGAAATATAATTAAGCTCAATTCAGAAAAGAAAGCATAATAGAGCTTCAGTTTCATACTACGGCTGAAAACGTTAACAGGCACATCAAAATTGCATAAACAGCACATTCCCCACACATATGTGCACTTGCATGAACAGCACATTCCCCAGTGCATGCACCCAAGAAACATCATGTTAGATTACCATTTTGCCTAAAATCTTAAGTTCTTAGGCTGTGAGCCAACAATGTTATCAAGCTTTAACTCCCCAACATGTGCAGCCCGACAGCACGTGGACTTCGTGGAGGAGATAAACACATGATAGATAACATTCATAACAGAGAATACAATAATTTTTTGAACTCCACACAACAAATGCGGGCAACAAGGCTAGAACCCAGGACCTCCTGGTAACTAGATCTGGTACCTAGTTAGACTACCACTTTACCTAAAAGCTTAAGCTATTAGGTTGTGGACCAACAATGTAAATCAAACTTTAATAGATGATATAGATCAAAACAGGCCAGATGCAATGAACAGATGCTCTACAAGTGCTATACCACTGAGATACATAGTCAAGCTTCATGACTTCAACAAGGACCATAACATTAGACCTCAAACTATTGGACCACCATGGATCAAACATGGTTTCGATGAGCATAAGAAGTAAGAAAACACAAAAGTGCCAAAGATAAGTTTAGCAAGTAATATAAAGGAAGAGTTAAGTATTGTGAAAGATATACATGCTAAGAGGGGTATATATAGTGATGGAGCTAGCAAAAGAAAGGAGGTTAAGAAACGAGGGGATCTTTCAGATAATGATAGTGATGGACTTGGTGAGTTTGATTGCGATGGGGTGTTGCTTTGGGGTGGGATTTGGGAACAATATGGATATGTTTCTGATTCCTGCAATGTGCTGGGGGATTTATCATATGTACATCCATTCCTGTTGAAGGATTGGAGAGAGCTTCTATTTTTGAAGATACGATTTGGTTAATAAACTGCAGTACAAGGATGGAATTCCACCTACACCAATGGAGAAGATTCCTACGAAGGCTTTATGGATAAAATGGATTTAAAGATAGGTGATCCAAAAGGATTTATAGTGCGCTTCCATAGGGGTAAAAACAAATTAAATAAGGGTCAAAGGGAGTTAGCAAACTTGAAGTGCTCAGTGAATTACAACAGAAAGGGATTGACAAGCACTTTCTTGGTGCTTTTCTTTTTTGGATGGACTTCTTTTCCCATTAGGTTGTAACTTCACTTTCTCTATCTAATACACCTTTGAAAAAAAAAAACACACACACACACACACAACATACACACATACACAAAGACTATACTTTTTTATATGCTTGATGCAACTGAACCAAATTAATTTACTAAACTTTTTTATATGCTTGATGCAACTGAACCAAAATAATCTAACTATTGGCAAAGTACCGAGTCTGCTGCACAAATTTTACAGCATTGTTTGACTCCTTAACATTGTTGAGGAAGAATGTTGAGTTAGTCCAAGCACCATGGAAGGGCTGTTTCTCACTAGATTTGAGGTTTGGGCAGGAAAGATGCTACAATTTTATGGGATTGTGCTGTAATTACTATGAGGTGATGCATTTGATTACAGAGAAGTTCAAGAATTTTTCAAGGTAAAACCCACCTGAGGAGTTTGCTCTAAGATAGCGAGCTCTTCCATGCCAAACTCTGGGCATCAGTGGCAGGCACTTTTCAGGAGTTCCATTGTCTCATTATCTCATACTCAAAGTCACCACCGATCTTTATTGCATTGATTTTGTTATGAATTTTTTAGTATTTTTGTTTTTGTTTTTTTTTTATCCTTTTATGTGTGGACTTCCCATACCCAGCTTTGTATATTCTTCTTCCTTTTAACAAAATTTTCTTTTCTTATAAAAAAAATATGAGAATGAAAATCTCTCCAAAGTTAGCATGCTCTTCCAAGATATGTTGATACAAAAGAGTTAATGCTGTTCAATTAAGAAACTTAAGTAGCACACAAAAGAGATTCAGTTTCATCTTACCCATATCAAAATTTAATTAGCCGACATCATTAATCCACATGAAACTTATAAATATAATAAAAATAATTTTATTAAAAAGGCATAGGTGCGTGCACAATGTGTTGTTGTCATACAGGTTGTTGTCATACAGTATTGTTTCAATTAAATATGTCAGGCCTGGTGGATCTACAACTAACTCATCCCTCCAGCCAACAGTTCTCTTTTTACTCCTCTTTCTCCATCATCTATCTCTTTTCTTAACCCTAATCTCATTTTTTTTAATCACAAAAGAAATTTATTAATAAAGAGAAAAGAGAGAATTACAACCTAGACAAGGACACGAGGTCCAAAATGCAGAAATAGAAAAATAAAACAAGAAAAATAATCAAAAGAAATTAAAACAAAACAAAAAGTAACAAAACCTAACTTAGAGAACCCTCTTTAGGCACTTCCCTTCGTAATTGATAAAGCTTTGTAATCTTGCTAGTTCTCCATGACATCCAGTCGCTTTTCTTTCTTTTCCTTTTTTTTGTTTTTTTTTTTTATAGAAAAAGGAAATTCATTAAATAAAGCAAGAATGTACAATCAGGAGAGAAGACATCTTCTTAACGAAATCTGGTCATCTCCAGGAAAACCAAAAAATAGAAAAAACACAAAAAGTAAAACAGCAAAAAAAAATCAACAAAAAGAGACTGCCAATCGTGCCGACCATCTGAAATACGCATCCCCTAAAAAATTTCCATTGCCCACACACCATAAAGAAGCCACAAAAAGAACCTTTTCCACACCAACCAATATGGTAACTTCACCTCTGAAAATATAAGCGGCTACATTCCTTCCACAGCCCCAAAACACTGCAAATAAAGCACAATTCCATAATGCAATTCTCTCCTTCTTCCTCCCAAACCCCACAAAAGATATTGCTCGAGAACTCCTCCACTTTCCCAGCTTTCTTCAAAGTTATTGAATAACTTGTTCCAAACCTTCCATGCAAATTCAGACTGCAAGAAAATATGCGAAACATATTCCGAACAATCAAAACAAAGCATACATGTATCAGGCGAGAGAACCTTAAAGGTCTCCTCAGCTGCAACAAGTCACTAGTATTTATCCTATTAAGCACAACCAACCAAAGAAACGCTTCGGTTTTTTTTTTTTGGGGGGGGGGGGGGGGGGGGTTGCGCGGGCTGACCCGAATTTACAAAAAGATTTAAAAGAATAAACACCCAAAGAATCCAACAACCAAGATCAACTATCATTTTCGAAAGACACCCTACAATTATTCAACATTGACAAAAAAGTAGATAAAATAGTCATTCAAGGCTCTCCTAAAGTCAAAATCCCAAGAAGGTGAAGGAGAAGGACCACCTGAGTCTACCCTAAAAGACGAAATGGGATCATTTTGCCTGAGCTCAAACGAAATAGGCAAGGAAAAGAGGCGGACAGAACAACATTCCCCATCCATGGGTCTTTCCAAAAATGGATATTACAGCCCTTAACCAAAACAAATTTTGCATGGGGAATAAAACCCAAATGAGTATCCCATCCATTCCAAATTTACTTTTGATAACTTTATACCACAGTGAAGAAACCTCTAGCGGGAACCGCCAAAGCCACTTAGCTAGAAGAGTCGCGTTCTTAGACACCAAATTTCCAAGACCCAAACCACCCTCCCTCTTAGTCCGCAAACCACCTCCTAACTCACCAAATGATCCCTAGAACCCACTACCCCCAAAGAAAATCTCTCATAATTCTCTCAATATTACTAGCAACTCCCATTGGAATCTTAAAGATAGAAAGAAAATACAATGGAATACTAGAAAAACAGGCCTGAATTAGAGTAATCCTCCCTCCCAAGAAACAAGTACTCCTTTCCACCCATCTAAATTCTTGGACACTCTCTCCACCGCTAGATCCCAAAAACTAGATGATCCAGAATTACCCCCAAAGAGAAGCCCTAAATAGGACAACGGCCAACCAAAGTCAGCACACCCCACTTCCAAGGCTAATTCCCCTAGCACACTCTGCAGGCATGTTAATAGCTGCAATACCACCCTTTCCCATATTAATCTTAAGCACTGATACCCTTTCAAAAGTTTGAAGAAGCCCCAATTTATGAAAGAAGGCCTATTATCCTCCAGAAAAAAGATAGTATCATCTGCAAACTAAAGGTGTGACACCATGATCTCCTCCCTACCCACTTTAGGCCTTTCACAAAACCTCTATCCACAGCCCTATCAACCATCCTACTCAAAACATCAGCCACTAACACAAACAAAAATGGAGAAAGAGGATCCCCTTGTCTAATCCCCCTTATGGCCCTAAACCAAGATTTAGGCTTACCACTCACTATCACGCAAAATTCACATTAGGCATACAACCTTTCATCCATCTACGCCATCTCTCCCCAAACCCTTTCCTCACAAAAATCTTATCCATAAAGTTCCATCTCACTCTATCATAAGCTTTTTCAAAATCCAACTTAAAAACAAGCCCCTTCTTCTTCCTCTTCCTAATATCAATCAGGATTGCATCCACAATCTGTCATCCCTCCACAAATGCACTGTGGGCCTTACAAATGGTCTTATCAAGCACCACATTTAACCTCTTGGCTAGCACTTTGGTGACTATTTAACAAACACTCGAAACTAGACTAATCGGTCTATAATAAAAAAATCTTGACAAAGCTACTTTTCTAAGGCACCAAAGTCACAAAAGTACAACTAATACTCTGACTTAAAACACCATTCTAATAGAATTCATTGAAAACCTCCATTAGGTCATTCTTCACCACTGCCCAACATCTTGATAAAAAGCTGAATTAAAACCATCCAGCCTAGGAGCTTTATCCCTCTCCATTCCGAAAACTGTATAACTTACTTCCTCTTCCTCAAAAAGTCTCTCTAAACAAGTATCCTATCAACAAGCAAAGGATCCCAGTCTAATCCTTGCACCATCGGTCTACTCTCACCCTCCTTAATATACAGATTATAATAAAAATCAGTGATCTCAAAGGCAATTACACTAGAATCCAAGATAATAATGCCCCATATCCACCTCCATCTTCCTAATCAAATTCTTCCTCATTTTTCTATTGGCTATCCTAAGTAAGAATTTAGAATTACAGCTGCCATCTCTAATTCATTTAAACGTTGTCTTTTGCCTCCAACTTCTCACTCCTTAAAGATCAGCTCTTCTAATTTGTTTTTCATAGAAACCCTTTTAGCCTCTTCCTCACTTGAAAGGGCCACTCTTTCTTCCTTTCTAGCTAACCCTTCCAAATCTGCTAGAATAATAGACTTTTTAAACCTAATATCTCCAAACACCTCCCTATTCCACATTTTAAAATTTTCTTTCAACCTCGTCAACTTCTTCATAAATCTAAACCCTTCCCAGCCCCTTTCCACATCCTCACTCCAAGAATCCCTAACCAAGGTTTGAAAGGAGTCATGCTCTAACCACATATTCTCAAACCTAAAAAGGATGGGGACCCAAGGCACTTTCCCAAATTCCAAATTCCAAATTCCAATAAGATAGGAAAATGGTCAAAAGTGGGTCTAGGTAATACTACTTGAGAAATATTAGGAACCTCCTCCTTTCAGTAGTTTGACAACAAGAACCTATTGATTCTATTAACCACCTCCCTAGCCCCACCCACTAACCACATAAAACTACCATTGCCCAAGGGAAGATCACTCTACTCACACTCCTCAATAACCAAATCAAACTTCTACATAGATGCATTAACCCTCCCACCCCCCTTCCTTTCATGAGGGAACCTAACTGCATTAAAATCACCTCCCACAATCTACCTAGGTGAGCAAAAACCAGAAACAAAAGCAGCTCATCACAAAAATTTCCTCTAAGAGCAGGCCTAGAAGGACCGTACACTGAGGAAATACACCGTTGACCCCTATCTCTAATATCAAGCAAGAGAGAAAAAAATAAGAATAAAAAATAAAAATAATAAAAATAAAACCCCCTAAAGGATCCACTCTAATGATAGACCGAGTGTCCCACAACACTAAAATGTCGCCTACCGAACCCCAAGATGGTACAAAAACCCAATCCTTAAATCACCCTTTGCAAATCTGTCCAATTACCTCCTCGTCTACTAACTCAAGCTAAGTCTCCCGTATTAAGACAATATCGGGGGAATTCCTTAACAAAACCTCGCTAATCAAACTTCTCTTCATAACATCCCCTAGAACCCTAACATTCCAACTAATAATCTTCATAATCTAACGAGCTTACCTCTTTTCCATGTCCGCTTCCCTCCCCTATAATTGATGGAAGAAATCAAATTTTGTTATTATTTCTCCACCCACTTTTTTTTACTCTCGTAAGTTTTTGGACTTATCCCCAACTTAATCTCAACTCCTACAGAATTCACTAACTTCAACCCTATTACATTTAAGAGCTCGTTTGGGTCTCTATAGTCCCTCTCACTAACCCCTTGACCAACACCAAAGTCACTCCCCACCATTAGTTCCCTAATTAGGGCATAAAAGAATCATCAGGAAAGCATAACTAAACAGGAATAGGAAGAATACATTTTCTAGGTTTTGAATAATTTTAAGAACACCCACTGGAGCCACTATCTCCTCATCATTGCCCCTCTCGACACCTGAAGGACTAACAACAACGTCCACCTTAAAGAATAGGCTCAGGAGCAAAGGGCAAAAACCCCTCAGTAATCAAAGTTCTACTCTGAACATACTTGTGCTTAATAGGACCATCTAATCCTTGCCTGATATTAGAGGAAAATAAAGAACTCTCTTCTTATGTAAGCTGAGATACATATGATTGTTTCTTACTCAATATTATCTCTTTTTACTCTTTTGTTAAAGCACAAATCACCAACCAATTCTTCCCAATTGTCTTCTCCTCCCATATAAAACTCCTTCTCAACTGATTGACTAGTAAGTCGAAATCAAAATCACAAAAACTGCATAGATCATCATCTACTTTTGAGCACCTCTTGTCTTCAGTGAACTCGTCTATTTGAGTATCTTCATATTCAACTGGATATGACCCTTTTCTACAACTAGGATCAGTTTTGTAAGAGGAACTACCCTCTTTCTACAACATTAAATGTTGTACCAAATCCTCTAAATTGTCCTCTACTACCAAGGTACATCATCTGAAATCTCTAATTCCATCACCAAGTGTTTAGGAAGCTCAATCTTATCCTTTAAGGTTAAATTAATCTAAGTATGCTCACTGGAACCATTCACCTTTGGGCTGATTTTTGTATTTCCTGCCACAATTCTGCTCTTAGTATCTTCCTCGACATTTTTCTAGTGTTCTCTCGGGTCTGGGCACTAGCCTCTATTTTCTTATCTTTGAAGACCCTCTTTGCCTTTAATTACCCATTTAGTGGCGATAAGAGGCCTATTAGTAACAGACCCAATCAACCCTATCCCAAGCCCAATATTATATTTGGAAGCAATTTTAAAATTTGGGCTGGCAAAAACATTCAATAATCTTTCTTGAAATCATGAGATTCTCCATCATTCCTTCTCAAATCATTCTTTCCCCTCTCGAGCACGTCGCCGACAAGTTCTACGAAGGAGCACTTCCCCAACAGCCTTCAGCCCCAACTCTGCTCCATTGTTAACCTCTCATGTCTTATTATGTTCAAGAAACCATAGGCTGAACATCTAATGACAATCCCCTTGCCATGTTCAAATGAAAGTTACAGTAAAGCTTCAAAAAGATTCCTCCAGCCTTCACTGTTCTTACTCCTAGGAACACAAAATGCTTCATTTTCCTCCTGCAATCACCTTTCCTATCTAAGAAATCTCCCCTATTATTGGACAGCAATTTGATCAAGGCCTATGATCCTTCACCTTTTAGGTATAAGCCTCCTCGATTAAGCTCGTCTACACCTCTATTTCCTTAGCAAATGACCCTTAGTAACTTAACGATCTAAAGAAATTCCTCTTTCTTTAGTAAGAATATGAGAGAACTTTCCCCCTGAAAACTCCAAAATCCAAAAGACTGAGGGCTCAAGACAATTAGCACAAAAGATCTTACGTTCAACCCGAACTAAGGAATATCCTTCCAACCCAAACAGATTCTTACTTGACAAGCACCTTGTCTCCCCCATTCTTCAATACAAATTTTGATGAACTAAAGTCATGAAATAGCCAGAAAACCACTCTCGCACAACACTCCAAAGACTTAAAATTGCGAACAAGTGTTCTCCAACAGCCGTAAAATGGAAAATCGATTGTTCTCTGAAGACCAAGGATGATTTTCCATAAGGGTGTTTGAAAACTGTCAGGGTGTTCTGTTGGAAGTCAGAAAGATTTTCTAGTAAAGAAAAGGAAAATAAAGCTCGATTGATGTTGGTTTAACAATGCTAAATAGGGTATAATGGAAGAGTAGGGTTTAAAAGGAGAGGTCAAGCCATCCATGCTCGCAAAGTCAAAGGAAGATGTCGGGAGAGCCTTTGTACTGAGAGAGCATCGCAACCCTACCACCTCTTTCCAAACTGAAAAGATTTTTCTTTCTTTTTTTTTTTAGCTATTGATAATGTGCATAGATTTCACCCCATCCAATTGAATTTCATTCCCTCCATCATCAGCCGGCCACATTCCCATAGCATCCAAAATTTTTTGAGCACCAACGTCCCACGCACTAATCCCCTCCCCTTAGTAGGTAATAAGTCATCACTAAATTGATTATTCACAACCAAGTCTACATCCCTCTCCTCGAAGATAGAAACACCTCTAAACCTTCAAGCGGAGAAGGAGGCACATAAGAAAAATCCCCAAGAGCATCAAAAGGATCAAAAATATAATCCATATTTTTGCGAATCTCGTCCACCTAGACCAGCAAAATCCCTATTATACTAGGGGGAGGGTCGTCACAATGTACGCAATCTTACCCCTACTTCATACAGAGAGGTTGTTTCCTTGGACTTGATGACCAACTAGTCACAAAGGAGCAACCTTACCATTGATCGATGGCCCACCCTCCCAGCATTATCTACTTTTCAAAAATCCAACCCCCCCCCCCCCCCCCCAAAAAACATGCTAGCTCATGCATCTATTAAGAAGCAAACTCTTCATACCTTTCCCTTCCTTCCCTGCTGACTGATGCTTGTTTATCTTCAAATCCACTACCTTTTCACATTTTTTCCATCCTTGCCTTCCCAAAAAAATGCCCACTACCTTTGGATGCATCCCACTACCATAAGTACAAAAATTTCAAATGAAAACTTTGATGAGGTACCAATTACGATTTCGATTTAAAAAATGATGGGGATCAGAAGTAAAGCATGGGAATTTTCTATGGAACTTTAGAAACTAATAGTAAACACAATAATGCATGACTAAGAAATAAAATACATCAAGGATCGGTGTGGGGTATAAGGTGCAATAATTGTAATATTTTTTTTATAACAAAAGAAGATATATTAGATGAATAGAAAAGGAGGTACAGTGTGCTGGGACAAAAACTCAACCAAATAATGAGAAAAAAAAAGTAAAAGAAAAAATAATAAATAATAAATAATAAATAATAAGAAATAATAACTAAACAATATTAGCCAAGGAACCCCCTTTTCAAACCCTTTCCTTCATAGTTTACCAAGCTCTTCAAATTCACCAATTCCCTTTTTCCCTTTATCTTTCAACTTTTACCACTATCCATACGCACTTCATTTCCTCTAGTGTCACTCAACTTTAAATCCATTTTATCCAAAATATTTTGAGCCTCTGAATCCTTCTTAGGAATCTCCACCACTGGAGTAGGCAAAATTTAATCTGTACACCGTAACTTGTACACCAACCCATTGTTATTAAAAATAGAAACTCCCTTCAAACCTTCCAAAGGGGGTGGATGGACACATACGATAAATCCCCTATTTCATTACAAGAATCAGAAATGTACCCATATTGTTCTCAAATCTTGTCAACCCCCCAACACAATCAAACTCACTAACCAACATTCTCTGAATCAGAAAAATCCCCCCATTTCTTTCCCATCTTTCCTTTACTAACCTCATTACTACATCCAGCCTTTTTTTGCCGTCTTCCACAATACTCAACTCTCCTTCGGAATTTCTCCCTCATAACTTTGGCACTGACTCAACAGAATTTTCTCTCTCTTCTTCAAAAGTCTTCTTCATTTCAGCACCCATACAAGCTGCCCTCCTACGAGCATAAACCTTTTCACTCTCAAATTTATCAACATTGAGATTCCGATTGTCAGATTTCTGCTCAAACCCAACTTCTTCTTCTTTACTCTTTTCCAGATGCCATCTAATAACTCTTCACTTGACACAATTTCCCCCCATGATATTGTTTCAAATCTAATATGCTGCTAGAATTCTGAACTAGTTGGTCATTCCGACTCAAATCTCTGAAAATTGTGCGCTGGATTTGGATTCCATTACCAGAATGTTTAAAGTACTCATCCCCAATGCTCAATTCCTGATATCCAGGAGCAAAATTTTGAACCTGCATTTTGTCCAGAACCAAAAACTGTAATATTCTAATTTATTAAACATATTCAATTTATATAAATAAAATTCAGAATTTAGTTAAATATTATTTATTACAAACACAGATAATTTAGACATAAAAGGTCAAATAAAATGTTGTATGTAATATCTAAGTTCAGTTTTTTATATAACTTCAAAAGTCTGAAAGCTATCAAGAAATTTAAATTTGGGTTTTGAATCACAAATTTGAATTTCAAGAAAATTTCATTCTATATTTAAATATTTGAAAATTTTCACAGAAATTTCGAGATTTCAAAATGTTCAGATGATTTTGGAAATTTTAATGGGAATTTTGTAAAACAGAAATTGATAGCCATTGCAATTTTGAAGGTAATGAAAAGAGGACATTTTAAGGGGAATTTCGACAATTTCATGGAAATAAAAGACCAATATAACATTCTAACATTCCAATTTTTTTTTATAAAAAAAAAAAAAAAAAGCATCTGGAAAAAAGACTTGCTACAATTTGACTAAGAAATTGCCAGATCATAATCTTTGCTCTTTCCATTTCCATAGAATCCAAATTATCAAAGCGTGAAGCCCCTTCATCCTGTAATCCATATCTCCACCTACAAGAGGCACCCCTTTAGATTGTATCTGGGACTCTACAATTTACAATGCTGCCTCTTTGTAAACCCCTTCCTCTCCAGCAGGCCCACAATACACTTCTTGTACTCATAGACCCACTGCTTAGAAGCACACCAGTCTTAGAAAAAGGGAAGGAGTCAAGTTCAAAACTCCGGTTTTTTAATGATTCCATTTTCTTGGAAAACAAAGAAGCGTGATGAAGACGAATCCCCATATAATAATATAAATAAAAGATCTAATACTCCATCAAGTTCGCTATTTTAGGATTTGTTCTTTCTTCAAAGGAATCTTTAATTAAAACAAGGGGAAAAAAAATTATTAATTGCCCCACTAAGAAGGCCCAATAGCCTGATTAGACCATTACCCAATAAATCCATGGATTAGAAGCCCCACTACTTTGGCCCAAAAATCTCCACCATCTTTGTCGATGGTTCACTCCCAAGAAACATTAACCATGTACCTCGCTGAACCACCACCACCACCACCTTTTCTCTTTGATCACTTATGCTGCAGCTGCCAGACTGCTTCACAATAGACCTTTCTTCATTCCCACAACTCACACACCTCCAACTATGCGCAGAGTCGCAGACAACTCCAAAGGAGATTCTCCCTTAATGACCTCGATCCACAGAGTCTTACCCTTTTTTCACCTCTTCGGTACCAACCCTCACAATATTATGTCATTCAATACATTTCTCCCCACCAATCCTATAACCTTTCCATGAAACTTCTCCAGTTACCTCCTTTCAACCCTTTAGGGAACAAAAAATCCAAGACTCCTGGACTCCCAACTCAAGAAATCTGCCAATCTGAGTCAGACTTATCACCACAATGCAATCAAAACAATAAGACGTCTTTCTCCAAACAAACTTGCTCAAGTGGGACCACACTGAGGTCAAACTCTGCAAAATCCATCGTATCACCATCACAATAGCCCTCATCCATCAATTTCTCTCATTCTTCTCAATCCAAACCACAAAACCTCCTACCTTTTCCCCCTCTATTCTCAAAAAAAAAAAAAAAAAAAAAAGAGGATTTTATTAGGATTTATATTAATTGTTGGAGTTGTGTAGGTATGATTCAAATTAAATAGAATCTCAAGTCTCACATTTATTTTTATAGCAAAAGAAGATGACTTTATTAGAAAAAGAAGAATGTACAAGGAGAGTACGAAACCCCTAAAATAAATAAAAGAAGGACAAGCTTGAATCAATGTATTTCAAACCCCTAAAATAAAATAGGATCCCCTCCACATTTCTAACCTGCTAGAAACCATCTCAAACATCAAGTACCAAAAAACAATAGCAATAGGATTACCCCCTATGCGGAACACCTAAATAAGTAAGATGCCAATCTAGAATATTGCACCCAACCACAAAAGCATAATGGAAAACAAAACTAGAATCAACATTTTAAAAACTTAAAAAATACAATATAAAGTGGCCAAAGCTATAACAATCCTTCAGAGAAAACTCATGGGCAAGTGCAATATCCCCTGTACATATTGCATTCCAGTTAAGAGATAGGTTTTGGTTTCATCATGTAAGTATGCAAAGAAAAATAACATGCAGATTTGCATTATTTTTAGCAGTTGATCGCAGGTTAAGGGAAATATTAGTGAATTCAATTATGTTTATGCACCATAATAACTAGACACAAAATAAAAGCAAAAAAAAAAAAAAATTATGCACCCCGCAATAGCAAGTATGGAATGCAGATGACAATAGAGAAATTCAGAACTATAATGGTAAACCAGAAAACAATCAGGAACAATTTGAAAATAAAAAAGCAATGAAGTATTACAAAAGCAAAAAGATGATTTTGCATTCTATAATTATTTCAACATTGGGGAATTTTAGAATATTCTGAGAAATTATTTGATATATTATGGACATCCCAAAAAGTATGGAATATGGCACATTCAGGTTTTGTCCATTTGAATAGAAATTGGGATAAATTCAACAAAGGTGTAACAGGAGATGATGACTGATGAGTTATGTTTTGCTCAGCTGCTTTTTAATGAAACACATGTTAAGAAAATTTTGACTTTCCAAGAACTAGATGTTACGTTGTTGATGAAAAACTAGAGGAAACGGCATTCTAATTTAGTAAATAAAAGTTCATAAGACATGGTGATGGAAGCAAAATGCATCTCCTTCTTCTAGTCATTAATATAGAAGGAGAAAATACAAGAACTAGATGTTACTTTGTTGATGAAAAACTAGAGGAAACAGCATTCTAGTTTTGCAAATAAAATTTCATATGACATGGTGATGGAGGAACACCTTGGGAGTTTCTCTCAGTCTCAGCTGTCCTACCATCAACATAGTCCAGAAACAGAAAAGGATTCATACATACTTTCATGAACGACATGTCAATGCACACACCACCATTAGGAGACAAAGTGTGACCTTCGATTGATGTAGCGCCACCATATGGTACAATGGGAACCTGCTTATATACCATCAAAAATTTTAAGAAAAGAAAGTTAGGGCCTGTTTTAAGAATATAAAATTCCTGTAAGATACAAAGGCGAAGTCAAGCAAACAAAATGGACAATTAAATTTAGGTCAACTCCATTTTCCATTTTTAAAGTTCAACAATAGGAACAAATAATAGACCTTAATATGATCCGCGTTCCCACATAATAAAAATGAAGATTATTAAGAAAATTGTTTATATCGAACAGAAAGTCCATGTAACCAATTGAAAAGTATAACAAAAATTAAGCTAGAACCTCACTTAAGAATTACAAAGAAGCAACTCAGAGTCTGACCTCATGCTTGTTACACAATTTAACTATCTCAGACACCTCTTGCTCAGATCTGCACATACAAAGGCAGAAAATTTTAGAAAATAATTAAGAAAACAAAAAGTAGTAGAACCAAGAATGACATAAATAGCTTCTTGAACCAGCACTTGCAATTTTCTGCTTTGTCTCACATCTTTTTAGTATTATATTACAATGCAAACAGACCGGAGATCTCTAAGACTCCAAATTTGAAAATTTAAGTGTATTGATTCAAAGAAACATATCAAGTTTGTTGATCCACATATTCAATGCTTGAAATACCAACAGCTAAACTGGGTGGTGCATTACAAAGTGCACATGAAAACAACAAAAACAGGTAGTTCAAGAGAATTCAGAAACCATGTGGAAATGAATCGATCAGTATTTCTAGGTTTGTTGAATAAGAAAATGAAACAAAATAATATTGCCAACAACTAATTTACATGGCTTGGCAACATTGACAAACTTTCCATTAACTGAATATTTTATGAAATAAATTCACATCCAGCAACTAATATAACCTAAAATTCTCTCCAAATTCCTGGTTCCCAAAATCTTTCCTTCCATTCATAAAAGAAACTTTCCACTGCAAATCCTAACCAAACCGTAATATCTCTCAACCTATAGAACTCACATTTTCCGACTTGTAAGATAAGATCCTCCATTGCCAATTAATTGAAGTATAATAGAATTAGAGGATTCCAGAATAACACGGTTGTTTTTGCTGAATTCCTTATTACTACATTCCAAACACTTTCCAAAACAATTTTTTGCTCAGAATAAATTTAGCTTCCCCCATTAGACATGAAGAGTCAAAAATCAAATACCATGTGATGAAGAAAATATAAATACAGTTCCAATTATTCAATTACAGAAAAGGATATTCAACTTTAATTACAACGTATGTACATGCAAAAATAGAGTTGGCTTTGATATTTTATGAAATTTTTTTTGTTTCAGAGTCTTACAATACAAGGTAAAAATCATTCAATCTTTTGTAGTTTTCTGTTTTCTACTCAAGTTTTATCTAATTTTTTGCATTCCAAAGCCATGGTTATAGATAATATTTTCAAATTATAGTTGTTGGACATTTTCTTTCAAGAGACACCTTTTTTTCTTTTAACAGAGGAAGACGTTTTATTAATATCCAAAAAGTAAAACACAAACTTAGAGGACAAGGAGTCCTCCCCAGATATCCAGAGAACAGAAAAACAAAAATACAAGTATTTAATTACAGAAGCGCTGCCTCAATCTCTTTTGAGATTGTACAGTGATAATCCCCAAAAAAGACCAAGAGAGTGCACCCAAAAAGAGCCAATGAATACCACTCTATACCATAATAGCCACGACCACCACGTTGAGTGACCTTTAAAATTTCTAGCGTTCCTCTCAATCCACAAGGCAAAAACTGCAGCACTCCTGAGATCTCTACTATTTCTATTTTTTCCAAAGGCCCTGAGGTTCACCAATAACAGCTCTCACACCTTTTCCAGCACCACCCACTTTTTCCCCCACATAAGAAGAGGGTGTTCCAAAGCTACGTTGCCACTCTACAATGCACAAAGAGATGAGTGTTCAAGCAGATCATGTGTGTTAATCCTTTCCAACATCACAGTCCAGACAATGATTTGAATCTTCTTGGGCACCTTAGCCCTCCAAAGAATGTGGTTCCAAGAGAAAAGGTCAGGGGGTGGGGATTTTAAAAGGTAGGAGAGAAAGGATTTAGAAGAGCACATACCCGAGGAATCACCCTCCCCCACTCTCTCATCCTTTCTAATGGAAAGAATATGTTTGTCTAACAAAGAAAGTTGGATATTGAGCTCATCGATTGCTTTTTCATTGAGATTCCTAAAAAAATGGGAATCCCATGAAGAAAAATCCCCCTCGGAAGAAATGAACTAATAGGAGTGTTATGAAAGCTTAAATAGATGAGGAACCTTGAACAACCATGAAGATTCCCCCACCCATACATCCTCTCGAAACCGAACTTTTTTCTCATTACCTACTTTAAACTGAATGAGAGGAAAGAACCAACCAACTACATCAAACACATATTCCAAGAACACACATAAGATGATACCACTGCCTCTTGTGTTCCACCTGTTCCAACAAATCCTGTACTTGCTCTTTATCACCTTATTCCATATGGAATCAACTTCCAAAGGGAACCTCCAAAGCCATTTGCTGATAAGGGAGATGTTTTTGGAAACCACATTCCAAATGCCAAAAACCCCCTCGGACTTAGGTCTAATAACCACCTCCCAGTTAACTAGATAGTCTCTCCTACCCTCCCCTAGACCCAAGCAAAAGGAAATCACGCACCAACCTCTTTAAAGATCTCACTACATTCAAGGGAATTTTAAACAAGGAGAGGTAATAAATTGCGATGTTGAAATGGGAAGAACTTATGAGAGTGCCATGGACCCCAAGTGAAAAGCATGCCTCTTCAAACCCTCCAATCTCCTACCCACTTTTTCAAGCGCAAGATCCCAAAAGGTTTCAAATTTTGGGTTACCTCCAACAAGGAGGCCAAGATAGGGTAGGATCCATTCAAGGGAAGCAAAACCCACTACAAATTTAAAATTTTGAAAGACCCTCTCCCCATTTTGCTACTAGCAATCTCACTCTTGGACAAGTTTATTTTTAAGCCCAGGGCCTGCTCAAAGATTTTGAGCAACAAAATGACTTTTCAAAATTTTGCAGAATTGTCCTCAAAAAAACAATTTATTAAGAAAGAATAAAGTTGTCGAAAATGGATCATATTATATTTTTCACAAATTAAGAAAATATCAGGGAGGAGTGATTACGATGGGAGGCATATTTTTTGGGTGGAGGGAGGGTAACCTGTTTTAAGATATTGGCACAAATTTCATCACATTTATACGAAGTTAAAATGTGTCCATCCAGCTCAAAATGTTGTTTAAAGGACAACAACTTTCAAGAAGAAACCATTTTGTCCTCAATAAGAAATTTAATGACTGGATTAAGATTTCCCATGTTTATTTCAAAATGCAATTACAATAATACTACCACCAACTTATTCTCATCTCCACTACTACAATCACACCAACAAACCATCTCTACCCCATGATTAGGATCACAAATTCAGCAGTCACCAGCAACCACCCACTCTGTGTCACCATCATTACAACAACATTACCATCATACGCCACCAAATTGCCCTGGTGCTCAACCTACACAGCACTGCCCACAACATCTACTTGCCTGCATCCAAAGTGACCAAAATTATTTCAACAATATGTTTTCTCTAGAAATTATATTTCATTTCTTATAAATAAGTGACTGGCATTTGTAGCTTTCACAAAACCTAATTATTCTAATAGTGTTGTGTGATTGTAGAATACCCTTAAAATTAAAAGAAAGTTTTATTAGATGGGTATAAGGCTCACTATGTTTTATGGTTCAGAATGTTGGACGACTAAAAAATAACATGTACAAAAAGTAAAAGTAGCCAAAATGTGAATATTAAGGTGGATGAGTGGTACAACATTAAAAGATAAACTAAGGAATGAGCATATACGCAACAATTTACATAGCATTAGTCGAAGACAAGATACCGGAGGGGCAACTTAGATGGTTTATGCATTTGAGATGTAGGCCTAGCAGAGCACCTATGAGGAGTGAGTTAGTTATTGTTTTTGGCATGAAAAGGGGTAGGTGTAGACCCAAAAAACTTGGAATGAGCTAGTGAAGAAGGATCTAATAGCCCTTAATCTAGTAGAGGAAATTGCTCTCGGTCGAGTGAATTGGAGAAAAATAATTCATGTAGCTAACCCCACCTAATGGGACTTCAGGCTTGTTGTTGTTGTTGTTGTTGGGTTGTTAAACAACATATTAGAAATGGAGGCTTGGGGCTAAAATCCCTCTCTACTTTCAACAAAGCTCTCCTCTGGAAATGCCTTAGGAGGATCATGAAGGAAAACGACCACCTTTGGCGGGGAATCATTGCTTCTAAATATGGACTTCAACACAATGGTTGGATTAGTAGAGTTAGGAGAGGATCGTATGATGTTAGAGTTTGGAAATTCATCAAGAAAGATTGGGATGATCCCACCACCCCCCCCCCCCCCCCAAAAAATCAATTTTCAAGTGGGGAATGAGGTTAACATTTTCTTTTAGCACAATACTTGCTACCGCCGATCTCCCCTCAATGCAGAATTCAGTCCCATTTTGGTTTGCAATAAAGATGCCCTTATCATTAATCATATTCAAGTTATAGATCAAAGGATTAGTTAGAACATTTCATTGGTAAGAAATGTGTCTAATTGGAAAGTGGACTATCTTACAGACTTTTATGGCAACTTGTACAAATTTCATCATCGGAACATTACTAATGATCCAATGTGGATCCAAGATAAAAATGAACCTCACTCCATTGGAAGCAACAATTTCCCTTTGCAACCCATCTAGAAAACAGCAGTCCTTACAAAGGTTGCTTTCGTTGCATGGGAGGCAATAATGACAAATCTGTTGACCGCATTCTCTTGCACTACTCTTGGACTAGGAACTTTTGTGGAACTTGGCCACTTCTTTGACCAGGGGTAAAATACACCTGTGGTTACTAAACCTTTAACTAAAAATCATGATACCACTAAACTTTAATTTTTGCGCTAAGGTTACTCAACTACAATTTTGTTGCAGTGAGCCTTTTTCCATCCACTTTAAACAACTCTCCATCGCATATGCTGAGCTAGAGCTCATTGTCGGCCTCCGTGGCAACATGGATCCCACTCTAACACACACTGTCATTTCCCTCCAAATAGAGGCACATAACTCTCACACACCCAAGGTCTTAAATTTCGATTTCGACTCAAATTTCGAAGCTCCAAAAGTACGGAAATTTCGATTTCGATGTCAATTTCGATTTCAATTTGAAAAAATAACGGAAACTAGTAGTAAAACATGGAATTCTTTGTGAATCTTTAGAAATGGTTAACAAATATAATAATATAAGTTTTAAGACTAATATATTACAAATTAAATACATCTATATTTTGTATAGGGTGGAAAAGTTTTAAAATAGTATTTGTATCAAATATGTTTGTAAGATAATGTACATTAAACAGATTCAGTTAATGCAAATGAAATTCATAATTCATTTAAATATTATTTATCATACAAATATTGATAATTTAGACATGAATGGTTAAATAAAATATTACTATAAGTTTATTTTTTCATATAATTTCAAAAGCACTTGTGATAACCTTTTATTTCAATAAAATAAATTAAAAGAGAAATTTCACTTCACTCTTGAATC
>NC_080417.1:111548694-111617439 GCF_029873635.1 Malania oleifera | reverse complement strand
AGATTCTGTGGGATAAGGAGTTGTTATGCTAAAGCTGAAGAAGTGTGAGTTTAGTGAATTAGGTCGCGTTCTTAGTCCATGTTGTGTCCAAGGGTGGGATCTCAGTTGATCCTAGCAAGATTAAGTTGTGGTTATTGGGCGGAGATCGAAGAATGTGTCAGGAGGTTCGGAGTTTTTCTGGGACTAGCGGTTCCTATCGTCGGTTCGTAGAGGGTTTTCTCAAAACTGTCTAAATACCTCTTGACACGATTGACCATGAAGGGGTGAAGTTTGACTAGATTAGTGATTGCGAGCAGTGCTTTCTCGCGTTAAAAACACCCACTGGTTACTAGCTTCAGCATTGACCATTCCTTCGAGAAATGCGTTTTTGTGATCTATAGCGACTCGTCCTGAAGGGTTTGGGATGGTACTTATGGTCAACAGGGTAAGGTAGTAGCTATGCTTCTCGGAAACTTAAGGAGTATAGAAGAAAATTACCCTACACATGAACCTAGGTTACTGCTATTGTTTTTATGCCTTGAAAATATGGCGACACTACCTGTACGGTGTTTAGTGTGAGATTTTCACTGATCACAAAAGCTTAGGAACTTTTTCAGGAAGCATAATTATCTAAATATGAGGCAAAGGGCGTGCTAGATTGGATTAAGGACTCGATTGCACAAAAATGAAGTTATCACCCAGGGAAGGCTAATGTGGTAGCAGATGCGTTGAGTCGGAAGTCGAGCATGCATCAGTAATGCAGTTATATCCAACATCAAGTCAGATATGATCGGGAAAGCCTTGGCATGGAGTTGTGTCTTGTAACATCAGGTTCATTGCTAGCTTGGTGATCCATCCGACCTTGTTTGACATATTAAAGCCGCGTAGCTATGAGTGAAGTTACTAGATTGTGGAGAAAGGCAGGTCAGGGTTTGGCTGTGGATTTAACATCTTTGATAGAGATGTGTTTGAGGTTTGGGACCGCGTCTGTGTGTCCAACGACAATGAGATCAGAAGGACGATTTTGGAGGAAGCGCTCGTTCTTTGTATATGGTAACATCCGGGTAGTACGAAGAGGTATTGGGATTTTCACAGTCCTTCTAGTGGAGTGGTATGAGAGGGAATATTGCCCAGTTCGTGGAGCAGTGTCCGAACGTGTCAGTAAGTGAAAGTTGACATCAGAGCCTGGCAGAGCCATTGCAGCCTTTGCCCTTCCGATGTGAAATGGGGAGCATATTCTATGGACTTCGTTACCAGATTGCCGCAGCACTTCACGGGCAAATACTATTGGTGATCGTGACAAGTTATGAAATCTGTCTCTTTGTCCGACAAAGGTTAGCTACTCTTTGAGTAGCTAGCGGACCTGTATGTGTATGAGATAGTGCGATACACGGAGTACAGGTGTCCATTGTTTTCAGATCGGATCTAAGGTTTTACTTCTCAATTTTGGAAGAGCGTGTAGGAAGTCACTGATGATGAAGCTTACTTTCTGTACAATCGTTCCACCCCCAGACAATGGACAGTCCAGAGAGGAGGATACAGATCTTGAGGGTAATGTTAACGGGCTTGTGTATTAGATTTCGGTGGTAGAAGAATTCAGTTTCTGCCACTAGTGTTTGCCTATACAATAACTTCCAACTAGCATAGGGATGGCACCGTTCAAGGCTTTGTATGATCGGTAGGTGTCGATCTCCTTTGTATTGGATGGAGGTCGGTGAATGTCAGTTTTAGTACTGAACTCATACAGCGAGCATCTGCTAAAGAAGAAGAGGGGTGGGTTGATTTGAGTGGGGGGGGGGGGTAAGGTATTCTTAGACTTGCTCTGATGAAGGGAGTGGTGAGATTCAGAAAGCAGGGAAAGCTTAGCCCGAGGTTATCGGACCATTCGAGATCCTAGAACGATTGGGTCCATTAGCCACCGGATGCACTTCCCCCTACCGCTCTTCTAGGATCCATGATGTATTTCATGTATATATGTTGAGGATGTCGTGTCGGTCCTTCCCATGTTATCAGTTATGATTTTGGGACTTGGGATCTTAAGGCATATTAGGAAGTACCCTATTCAGATTTTGGACTGGAAGGTCATGAAGTTGCGTACTAAGGAATACCATTAGTAAAGGTATTGTGGGCGGAATCACGCGATTGAGGAAGTTTTCTTGGGAACAAACGAAATAGCGCCAGAAGTTTCCGCAGTTGTTCTGAGTGTAGTCTTTGATACAGGGTCGGTATGAGTCTGTATTATATGTTCTATACTCTTTTCTTATAGTATTGAGTGGTTAGTCTCTGGGGGAGTCATGTTGTATTGAAAGCTTTCGAGGCCCCGTATGTATGTAACCACAGTATTCCTTTGCCATAATTGAGGGCACGTATGTTGTTGTATCAGTATGGGCTGCGTATAAATGGCCATCGTTTTCTTTAGAGTATGTTGTATGTATGTTGATGAGGCTACGTTAACTGGTCGCCATTTTTTTCTAGAGTATGTTGTATGTATAAATAACTGGGCTGCATATAATGCTGCCGTTTTCTTAGAGTATTGTATGTATTGTACAGGGGCGCGTATAAAGGGCCGTCGTTTCCCTTCAGAGTGTGTATGTATGTAGTATATGAATGTGCTCGTAATGAGAAGATTGCAATTAGAGGACAAAATTTTTTGTAGGAGGAGAGGTTTAGAACCCTAACCATGATCTATGGATCAATTATGTTAAAGAGGGTAAATTGGTAAATTGAGCAGAATTCGTCGACGATGCTAGAGTTCGTCGGTGAAGTTCCCTCTATTCTCGTCGATGAAATTAGAGGCTCGTCGACGAGGAGAAGCCAGAAGTTTCGGAACCAGGGATCTCATCTCGGCGACGAGGCCACCACTTCACGATGAAGAAATGGCTGACTCGTCAACGAGGTGCCAATTCGTCGATGAGGGCGGCCGAGTTAAGGGCTATAAATACAGTTTCCATTGCTTCTAAGTTAATTATCTAAATTCGTTTCCCCCTCTCTCTCTAAACTTGAAGAACTCTCTCTCTCTCTCTCTAGTTTCTTCGCCGTTCGTCGCTTGATCCTAATCCAACGTACTACGAGGAGTTAGGAGGATTCTCTACGTTTCCTAGAAATCGAATTTTATTTCGAGAGATTTCGGGTTGCGGGCTAAAAATCGAGGAAGCTTGGTTTCGTTTCTGATTTAGAATATGTAGTAGACGAATTGTAAGCATCTATTGTAGATGTGATTTGTCCGTTTGGAGTCTCGGTTCATAGTTTTGGGGACCGTAGAGTTCGATTGGATTCAGGTTTAAGATAAAGGGATCAGTTTATATCAGTTTATTTTTTAATCGGGATCGATCGGTAACCGTATAGGCTACGCTCATATGTATGTTTTGTAACTTATTTGGATCTATCGAGTAAAAATAACAAGATTTTCGATTTACAGTTTTCAAAAAATTGGGGAATTTTGGGTATCATCTTTAAACTGTATTGTTGAGATGATTGTTATCCATATTGTATAATCTGTATACTTGAATTGGAAAACGATATGATTTTCGTAAACCAAATAAGTGTCTATGTGGCGGCTAATTACCGTATGATTATATGTATAAGAGTGTGAGTTCCAAAATGATTCTAGGTTTTGTGAAATCGGCTAGTGGCGGCTAATTACCGTACGGTGCCCCATGTACCGATGTGAAAACCGTGGGCGAGAGTGTCCAACTCTATATCTGGGGGTATGAAATATCACTACGTATCTCGGCTAGTCACCGAGGGGTGTGAGCTACACTGTATTGGCAATGTAATCACTGTAAAGTTTCGGGTTTCATGGAGTAGTTGCGTGTTGGCAATGTAATCGCTGTGAAACTTTGGGCTCATGGAGTAGTTGCGTATTAGTGTGAGCTACACCGTATTGGCAATGTGATGTAGGACGGGAATGGTCGACCTATGTCCTACGATTCAATCCTCACACAAGCACATACACTTAAACACTTTAATTTAAGAATTTAATTATCCGAACATAAACACAATAAATCATGTTTTTAGTCCATTTCAGGATGAAAAGGTGTATGACTTGTCCAACATTAGTCCCGATTGATTCTTTCACAAGGCATTAAGTTTATATGCGAAAAGTTGTTATTTCAAAGAATTCAAGAATAAAATTCTATTTTACAAACTATATTCATACTATTGAGTTAATAGCAAGTACCAATATTGCAATCTATGGATCAATGGGCTATTCAAAGACGTGATTTTATCTACTAGCAAGGGTTCACAAAATATAGCAAAGGATTCAAACACAGTCTTGAGTTACCCAAAGATTGGTTGGATACTTGACGTTGTTTCCCATGTAGTTACGATCACACCGAAGGTCCTTCGTACAGAGATTTGAATCACAAGATGAACGCAGCAATGAAGTGGGGGGGTAGATGATGATTGGCATGTGGGTGTGTGAAGATGCTGGCCCTGTGGTGTTGATGGGTGCCTGAGAGTATTAGATGGAGGAGGGGGGTTGATGGATCCGTTGGATAGTTTTAATGGTCCTCTCCCACTTGATTCCGAAGAACGTCCGTAGCCTCAAACTAAACTACTCCTCACAAGGAGAGGAACAAGCTTTACAAGCTCAAAGCAAAGAGATGCTTCTTCAATATTCAATTTGTTTTTTTTTTTACATACGAAAGCTATTATAGGCTAAGCCTAGGAGACATAGCTTTAAACACTCACAACTCTCAACACTTTTCAACACAACTCTCAATAACTTTCAACAACAACTCTCAACAATTTCAACCACTATTAACCTACCAATTAATACTTACTAAAAAAACAAAGAAACTCAAACTACAACTCATAGCACACCATCAAGCTTGGTTGTCTGCCATTATTATCAATTCAAATTTGAAATTAAACACTTCCAAAGGAAGGCTAAAAACTGTGGGAACCTTGGAGCCATGTGGGGGCCACATGGGTTTTGAGTTGGACTTTGCTTTCTTCAATACTTTCACTTGGGTTCCTTCAGCATGGTCTTCAATCCAAATACTATAAGCGTGTGCCCTCCCCTCACCATGTGCTCCCGGGGAGCCCCCTCATCAAGCTTCACCCCCCTGCCCCTTCTACACATAAACCAATCTTCCCCAAGAAGTTAGATGATCTCTTCAATTAATCCCGATGGTTTCCTTGCAAAAGTAGATCTAAACAATCTTGTATCGCTCTTTTATGTCGTCCACTAGTTTCCCCCTGTCAGGCAAAGGAGTGGAGATCGGGAGGTCGTCCATGTGTCATCATATCAGCAAAAGGGATACATAAGGCATGTTGATCCCCATCACAATGTAATCGTTGTGAAGCTTCAAGTTTCATAGCATAGTTACGTATTACTGTGATGACACTGACCGTTTGTTTTGGGTATCGTATGTACTAGAATGCATTTGTGAAAATAGTGGAACTGTATGAAACTGTATGAAAATATTTTTGAACTGTATCGTATTGTATAGGTTTATGTTTTGCGTAAAATAACACTGGTATGCCACACACTGATATAACCTGCTTTATTCCTTACTAAGAGGTGTCTCACCCCGAATGTATGTACAATGTTTTCAAGTCCATCAGGTAGCCATATTTAGCATCCTAGCGATCGGAAGCGGGGGTGTCGTTAGCTACTGTTAGTGCCTGCTTAGGTACGAGTTTTGTAGCTGGATTGTCGTGATGGTTTTTATAGACACCCAGAGTATGTACAGTATTTATGGGATTGTATACCTTAGTATTGTATGGGTTCGTGTATCCAGCTTTTGGACCTGACTCTGGTATGATTTATATAGTAGATGAAACATTTTCTTGACTGCGTAACTGATAAGTATGGATTATTTATGTATGTGTAACAGGTATCCGTGTACCCCACTGGGTCGACCCTCTTATTGTATTGTATCATTTAAGTTTTAACTGAAACAGAGACAGTTAGGTTCTATATTCACACCTAGACCCCCCTTTGTGGGTTCAGGCATGACACTCTTCTCATCTCTCTCTCTCTCTCTCTCTCTCTCTCTCTCTCTCTCTCTTCTACTCACTCTCTCTCTCTCTCTCTCTTTTTCTTGTTAATTAATTGTTATTATTTGTTTTTAGTTCGTCATTCAACACATGTCTTACACTTAGTTTTAATTAATCGTACATTGAATATTCTTCCTTGGAGTTAATGTTGAAATTTAAATTCATGTTTAAGTTAGTTTTTGCATTGATTTATTTTGCTGTTAAAGAATCCTTTATTCTACTCTATCTCTCTCTCTTTGTGCTATTTTAATATTTGTTTGACTCTTGTTTTATTTGTTGGGGTCACTTAGAGTGGTTGCTTTTATTCTCTTCCTTAGTTTTGAATCTTAAATATTTGTTGGAATGAGATGTTGTTGGGTTTTATTATTATTATTAAAGTCAGTTTATTTTTTTCTTTTTAATTAAAGTCATTAAGTCTAGTCTAAGTGATGCTTTGTGTTGAGTTTGCTTGCTGCATTTATTTAAAATTAGTGTTGGATTTAAATATTTGTTCAAGTAGTATGTTAGGTTAGTTTATTATTGAAGGACTTTTGTCTAGGTTAGCTTAGTTAATTTATTTGTTTAATTGTATGTTAGTTAGTCTCTTGTTTATGCATGCTATGTTTTTTTTTTAGGTTTTAATTTGTTTCAATTTCATCACGAATTTCAAAACCCCCAAAATTTCGAATCTAAACCATGTTCAGTAAAATTTGTTTTCTTATTTTCTTTACCTATTTTGCGCTAGTTTAAAACTAATCTGCATTTCCCGTGGAGACGATCTGGCCTATTTGGGCTAATTATTACACGACATAACTCCTATACTTGGGATAGCCCTAGTGCTACTCATTTTTAGAAGTGAGTCAGTAGCAACCAGTCCCAAGCTTAGGAGTGGATGTAGTTTGGCCAAGTTGAGGTAGTGTAGAGTATGATGATTTACCTGAAGGGCCAACCAGAGTTAAGTCCCGCCTACGGGCCACACAACCCTGTCATAAGGGGTCAAATCATGACATATAGAGTCCTAGGGAAAGAGCACAGTTATGTACAAGCATATGTATATAGTTTTACAGCTTTTGATGTATGTAGTATGATATAGTAGTATGAATGATAGAAAGTTCAGATGATACAAATATTTTAAGTTACTATACATGTGTTTTACAAATTTTCCAGATCATGCAGTTTTAAATACTATTATTATAGTTTTATGACTTAGTCGCTACACACTAGTAATAGCATATTTCCACTTACTGAGCGTTATCTCACCCCATTACTTTACCACTTTTCAGGTGAGCCAGTTAGGCGAGCAGATTAGGCTCACGGATAGAGAGTTGTCTTGGTTACCCTAGTTGTAGGGTAAGTTTATGATAGGGTTTTGTATTTTTGGGGGTAAATGATACTGGAGGGAGTTATTGTATATGGCTATGGTCTGAATGTACTGAATTTTGATATTGTTTAGTATATATGGTTGTATGACTTGTATATCCGCTGCATAGATATGGTTATATATATAATGGTGAGAATTTTGAGGACGTTACACACAATTCGCAAGCAACAAAGTGAAAACAGATTAGCATCAGAAACCCTAATTTTGGCTCTGAAGCTTTTGGAATCACTGAGATAGTTGAGAGAGTAGACGAACTTGACGAGATTGGAGTCCATAGCATAGAAGACCTCATTGTCCTGGATCTGCTGGAGTAAATGGTACAAAGCATGCAGGTGTAGAGGAGGAAATAAATTTGAGCTGGGAAATCACATACGAGCACCGCGAGAGGATGAAAAGTTGCAAGAATAAGCAACTTTCTAGATCTGCAGAAGAGTTTGACCGCGATCACGATAACGGAGTCCTTTGAAGCGAATGAGCTAAGACGACACAGAGGTAAAAAAAAAAAATGCTTCGCGGAGATGAAGATTGCAAGCTCTTGAAGACCAGGAGATGACTGGGAAGGGAGAGGGAGACCGTTAGAGCAGAGCGGAGCAGAGAGGAAAAGCTCTAATACCATGTTAAAATAAATAAAATTGATTATTCCGGAATATATTAAAGTTATCTTTACAGTGGTATTTATACTAGTATATGAAATGAATAATACAAGTGAAATAATAACTAACAAATTAACAACTAAACTAACTAATAGATTAACAACAAAATTAACAATTCTAATACGTCCAAAGACGGATGGATGAGCGAATCCCAATTCCAAAGAAAATCTCGCTGGATGAGTGAATCCCAATTCTGAACCAGCGAGATTACGTCAGAGTCATTTCGGGAATTATTTTCCCCAAAAAGATAATATTTAATATATTTTTTTTAAAATATAAATAGGGAAAAAAGTCTTCACGTGTTGCCTGCACCTGCTCCGTTGAGGCCGATATACACGGTGTTGAATGGCTGATACACAATTAGCATTTTTTGGGTATAGATAGAGAAAGGGTATAAACATTTTGATGATACTTTGGGATGTGTATATTTATATTTTATGTTTTATGTTTTAAGTCTTCTGGATAATGGATGGTTGTGAATACTGGAAGTGTAGGTTATGTTTTGGAGATATGTATAAATATGTGAATGCAGTTGGATAAATGGTGTATTTTTGGTATATAGATAGATGTAGAAAACTCTGGTCTTTTATAGATGGAAGATTATGTTTATGTTTTTCGCTGCATACATGGTATTTATTTATAAATTATCAGGATTTTCAGGAATAACACACCGGAGCGGGTTTTAAGGTTCAGGGCGTTACAATTAGACCTCCACCAAGGTGTGGTTTTGAGAAGATGGTGTCTTATGTTTTTCTAAATAGTTGCAACGATCCAACTATTTTTCAAAAGGCAATGCACGACTAGGAAAAAGGTAATTAGATGGGAGTGATAATTGAGGAGATGGAGTCACTACGTAAAAATCAAACTTGGGATTTGGTGGAGCTTCCAGATGGGAAGAAACCAATTAGGTGCAAATGGGTGTATAGGAAGAAGGATGCAATATCAGAAAAAGAAGGTGAGAAATTCAAGACACGGTTGGTGGCAAAGGGATACTCACAAAAGAAGGGGATAGATTATAATGAGATTTTTTCTCTAGTGGTCTGACATACTTTTATCAAAATTGTGTTGGGATTGGTAACTTATTATGATCTTTACTTGGAATAAATGGATGTGAAAACAGCATTTTTTCATGATGACTTGAAGGAACAAATCTACATGGTACAGTCGGAGGGATTCATTGAACCATAAAAAGAAAGTTTAGTTTGTAGGCCGATGAAATCTCTTTATGGGTTGAAACAGTCTCCAAGGCAATGGTATAAGCGTTTTGATTCCTACATGATCAAAATTGGTAACAAAAGATGTGAGTATAACTACTGCATATATGTGAACAAACTTGATGATGACTTACTTATTTTCTTGTTGTTGTACGTCAATGATATGTTGATAGCTGCGAAAGATTTAACTGAAGTGAATCAGTTAAAAGAACTGTTGTATAAGGAATTTGACATGAAAGATCTTGATTCAACCAAGAAAATACTTGAGATGAAGATTCGCTGAAAGAGAACTGCAGGGAGGTTGTGGCTATCTCAGGGCGGTTATGTGCATAAGGTGTTGGAGAGGTTTAGCATAACTAATACAAGACTGGTGAGTACATCGTTAGCGAATCATTTTAAGTTGTCTACTATAGGTTGCCCAAGTACGAATGAGGAAATCCGGGACATGTCAAAAGTCCCCTACGCTAGCACTGTGGGGAGTTTGATGTATGCCATCGTACGTACGAGGCCAGATTTGGCTCATGCTGTAAGCGTGGTAAGCAAGTTTCTCACCAATCCAAGAAGACAACATTGGGAAGTTGTAAAATGGGTACTTAAATACCTGCAAGGTACATCGGATTATGGTGTCATGTTTGTCAAGCAACAGGGTTGTCCTTTAGTTATGGGGTTTGTAGATGTTGATTATACTAGAGATATGGATGACAGAAGGTTTACAACAGGTTATGTCTTCACCCTTGTAGGAGGACCGGTATGTTGGAGATTCATGGTATAGTTTCTGGTAGCATTGCCCATGACTGAGGCAGAATATATGGCAGTTGTCGAAAATGCAAAGGAAGCCTTATGGCTTACCGGTTTAGTTAGAAAGTTGGGGTTACAACAAGATGGAGTGGTGTTGCATTGTGATAGTCAAAATGTCATTTACTTGGTGAAGAATCAGATTTACCATACTAGAACCAAGCACATTGACGTGAGATTCCACATGGTTCGAGAATTGATTACTTCGGATGAACTTGTGTTGGAGAAGGTTCACACTTCTAAGAATGCAACATAAATTCTAACTAAATCAGTTACTTCTGAAAAGTTCAAGCATTGCTTATTGGACTTACTCCATGCCTCCAACTGATAGAAGGGAGGCAAACCTGACCTAGCATTTTCAAGTTCAAGGTGGAGCAGTTCATATGCTTTTCAGGATTCTCCTAAGGGACGTATAATCGCCAAGGTGGAGATTATTGTTTATGGTGGCTCTTATACTTTGAAGTTTCATAAACAAGGAAAGGGAGAAGAACATAGAGGGGCTGCTGTACAGGGACTCGTCGACGAGAAGATCTCGAGACCCAGGAAATTTCAGAATGTCTGAGATAATGAGAGCTATTTTAAAGGCTCGTCGACGAGAAGTCAAAATCGTCGACAAGTGGTCTTCTTGGTCTCATCGACGAACCCCTGTTCTTGTCGACGAGCAGTTTTGGGCTACGAGCAAATTTTTGAAATTTGAATTTGGATGTTATGATAGTTGGGCATTTGGAGGGAAACCTCCAAGAAACTTTTATATAATGTATTTATGAGTGTATTTGTTGTAGAAGTTCATTGTAAGAATAAGAGTATTGTGATTTTCACATTGTAGTGAAGTATTTGTGCTATTTGCTTTATTCTTGTGTTGTTGATTATTCTCATTCATATTGAGTGTTGTGTATTGTTGCAAGATTATATCTTCCACTGTGTGTGTGTCCTATATTAGGTCTTTATTACAAAAAATCATTTATGCTTGAACAACTCCTAAGCCATGTTGATAGGGATCAACATGTCTTATGTATCCATTTTACTGATATGATGACACATGGACGACCTCTCGATGTCCACTCCTTTGCTGACATGGTGACACGTGGACGACCTCTAGATGTCCACTATTGTTTATATATCTTTTGTAAGAATACATGAGATCAATTGAAGATCTTCTACTTCTTTGGTAAAAGACTTTTTTTTAGGTGAATACTTTGTTATTGTATTAATTTATATTTTTCATGGATATGTTATTTCAAGATTATTAGGTGTTTGAAGACTCAAGTGAAGTATTCAAGAAAAGTCCAACTCAAAACCTATGTGGGCCCCACATGGCTTCTAGACCCCACATGGCTCCAATGGGCCCCACACGGTTTTGGCCTTCCTTTTGGAATATGTTTAAATTTCAAATTTGAATTGTAATAATGTAAGACAACTAAGCTTGACTTGTGTGCTTATGAGTTGGAGTTCCTTGTTTTTTAGTAAGTATTAAATGTGTTAGGTTAATAGTTGTTGAAAGTTGTTGAGAGTTGTTATTGAAAGTTGTTGAGAGTTATTGAGTGTTTAATGTTTTGTCTCTCAGGCTATGCCTATAAATAACTTTCTTATTGTAAGAACAAGATATGAAGCTGAAGTTGAATATTGAAGAAGCATCTCTTTGCTTGAACTTGTAAAGTTTGTTCCTCTCCTTGTGAGTGAGTAGTGTGAGGTTATAGCATTCTCTCCAGAGATCAAGTGGTGAGAGACCATTAAACTATCCAACGACTCCATCAACCCCTCCTCCATCTAATACTCTCACGGCCCCCATCAACACCACAGGGCCAGCATCTTCACACACCCACATGACAATCATCATCTACACTTCATTGCTGCGTTCATCTTGTGATTCAAATCTTGTACGAAGGACCTTCGGTGTGATCTAACTACATGTGGAACAACGTCAAGTCATCTAAACCAATCTTTTGGTAACTTCAAGACTTGTGTTTGAATCCTTTGCTATATTTTGTGAACCCTTGCTAGTAGATTAAAATCACGTCTTTGAATAGCCCATTTGATCCATAGATTGCAATATTGGTACTTGCTAATTAAAATCAATAGTATGAATATTAGTTTGCTAACATAGAACTTTTATTCTTGAATCTTTGAAATAACAACTTTTCAGCATATAACTTAATTCCTTTGTGAAAGAACCAATTGAGACTTAATTTCTAGACAAGTCATACATCTTTTGAAAATCCTTGAACATGTGAAATAAAACATGATTTATTGTGTTTATGTTTGGATAATTAAATTCTTAAATTAAAGTCTTTAAGTGTATGTGTTTATGTGAGGGTTGAATCGTAGGACATATAGGTCGACCATTCCCGTCCTACATAACATGTTCTACATGATCTTTTTTTTTTTTTATGTTACAAAATAATGCTAAACATGTCTTCCACCCTCCTTTGGAAGACTAAAAATTGGTCTAAGGTACAATTTGTGGCAAATTGTCTAGTGGTGGAGAGTGAATTGATTGGGATGATTGATCCCCGACAATAGGTTCAGCCTAGAAATTACGTGATGCAACTATGATTAAGAGAAAGAAATCCTTCCAAGTTTCTCATAAATGGTGTCAACCATTACTGCCAAAATATGTCCTGAAGAATTTGGATCAATCAAGACTTTGATCACCTGCTAAAAATGAAAGAAAAAACAACTTCGAGAACCTAGGGTGTACTCCAGGTAACCACTCTAATGCCTAAGTCAAGGAATTTGGAAGAATTATATGATCGCAATAATAGATGACTGAGTGTAAATGAGATAAGACACCTTACCTTCCTCTGGGGGTCCTTTTTATAGGCATTCCAGATATCTTCCAATTGATTTCCCTCCTAATGGATTGTAGGGATTAAATTTCAAATATATTTTTATCAAGTAAAGATTGGTGTGGTAACCCCCAACTTTAATTAACGAACATTACCTTTTCTCCATTAATTCCTCGATATCTTTTCATTTTTTTGTCTTACATAAGTTAATGTCGAGTTTAATGTCAAGATTTCTTTTATGTTATATAATAATAATAATAATTACAAATAATAACATGAGTCTAGGTTCTTATCTTAGCTCTTAGGACTTCACCATCAACCTTGCAACCTTTGCAATATTGTTAAAACCACAATAATGAAATAATTTCTTAAATAACCCTTACGACGGAAGATGTAAGTAGCACATTTTAACAATACAATCTTTATTTGTGAAAACAAATTATGTTGACATTATTAATTTAAAATAACACTATGAACAATGCTTTGTGATATTGCACGTGTAAATCCTTGGTTGAGGTTAAGCTTGCATGAGACAATGATGTCAAACTTGAAATCACAGGCAAATTGTTCACTAAAAAGATTAGGACTTGGGACTGATGTGAACTCTAACAATTAATTTTAATTTTTTTAAAAAAAAATTTAAATTAGCTTAAGGTATCTAGGAAATTAAAATTTTAAATATGTTAAAAAATATGAACTACTCATGATAGAAGGGGGCTTCTATATATTATAAATAAATGTGGTCCTTTACTTCAAGAGTTATTTTGCAATAAGTTATATATATATACGAAAATCTTAATTTAATTGATAGCCTCTTACTTATGACAGAGGAATACGGTGATTACAAGTAGGACATATGAGATTTACAATTAAACTATTAAAACCATCCTAAACATCAAAATCAATACTAATTTAAATCAAAATCATTATCCAACTAAAACAATCTAGACATGCCTAAATGTAATCAAAACCAAACATAAACAATTACCTGCAAACCTAAATCGGATGAAAATAGGAAAAATCAAATTATGACAATTAAAGACGGAAGAGTTATTATGCATTTTAGACTATATGAAATTGTAAGGTTCTTGAATTGAAACCAGTTCATGGGTCCGAAAAAAGAATAATTCACTATGTATCTCTTACATCACTAGATGTGTAACCTTTGTCATATGATTATAAAAGTATGGATTTCACATGATAAGAGAAATTGGTCCGAGAAGTTATAGGGTTCCAATGCACGTTCCTAACTCAATATTTTTTTATCTACCGACAATATATTAAAGTTGGATTTTGCCTCCTAACTTTAGGGACTATATTACATGGTACTCTTACAGTCATTCACTAAATTTGAACATTTAAGCTAGACAAACAAATTTGGATAATCGAGAACTTTTTATTAATATTTGATCCAATTATATGTAATTTTTAGTTAATCCAACACAAAACAAAATTTATATTTGATTTTTTTTTTCTAAATTTTCTCTCATCTACTCTATGCACATTTGACCCAAAAAAAAACAAAGGCTAGTATGTGTATAAAGATCTTTTCATTGATGTAATTAATTTATAACAATTAATTGTGGATTCTTGAACATTTAAATATTAAAATATATGAATTTAAATAAAATAAATATATTTATTAAGCTAGAACATAAAGCGGACTTTGATCGAATAACTTGCTTAAAATGTCTATGGTTTGACCTTAATTTACTTGAAAAATTAAACTATCACATTTTAAACTTTGAGTACTAAGATGCAACTCGACCAATGATGCAGCTTATTCATATATATTAATTTCATACTTCAACTATTCTAAAAAAAAATGTATACATATTAATTTTAGTATATATATTAGTAGAATACTATGATAAGTTTATTAAAAAGGCATCAGTCATAAGATAAATATTTTTCTATTTAGTATATATCCTAACTTATATAATATAGTAATAGATTAATTTTGAAATAATGGTCATTATTAGTTAATGAAGGAAGGCTCCAAGCATATTTGAAACAATTTGTGATATTTTTAAAACAAAACTATGAAACAATTTCTTAAATAATCTTTACGATGGAAGATGGTTTCACAGTAACATTTTTAATAGTGAATCTTTTTAGTTCACAAAAACACCAAACGAAAAACCTTCGGTTCAGCTCGATTTCGTTTCTAGATGTTTGGTTTGAGTTTTGAACCATGTACACCCCTAATTTTATTTTATTTTTTTGATTACATAGGAATTCCAGCCACTAACGAGCCCTTCGAACCCCTTGGTGGGGCACCAAACCTACGGATCAGCGTCCTTCACCCATAGGTCTCGTTGATCAGGATAAAATTTGGATGCAGACAGTGCATCAGTTGGATGTTCAGTTAACCCGACCCCTGGGACACCCCTAATTGTTGCAAGGGTTGACTTAGATAAGACTCAGGACTCATGTGAACTCTAGTAATTAATTTAATTTTTTTTGTTTTCTAAAATTTACATTAGCTTTTCGATATTTATGAAATTTTAATATGGTAAAAAAATATTAATTGACCATGATAGAGGGGGAGTTTCTGTATACTATGAATAAATGTAATTATGTGGTGACTGAATAAATAAAATAAACATATTTATTAAATTAGAATACAAAAGGGGTTGTGATCCAATAACTTGATTAAAATATCTATGATTTGACCTCAATTTAATTTTAACATTGATGCTATTCTTTTAGTCGCGTATTTCAAACTTTAACTACTGAAAATCAATTGGACCGATAATGTAACTAATCCATATATTAATTTTATATTTTAATTATTTAAATAAATGTATATACATTAATTTTAGTAGAATCCTTATCCTATAATTATTTATTTAAAAAGGTATCAATTATAAAATAAATACATTCTTATTTCGCATACACAATAACCTTCATAATATAGTAATAGATTAATTTTGTATATTAATTAATGCAAGCTTGCGTGGTTGGAAGGACAACTTGGCGGCAGCTGTATTCGAAAGTCAACACTCTTCCACCAATAATTATAATTATAATTATAATAATAATAATAATAATAATAATAATAATTAATAATAATAATCAGAGCGTGAGAAATCAGGGTTAATTAAAAAAAGTTGGATGCATTGAACTGACCCTCTAAGGGGGAGATTAGGGTTAAATTCCTCTTATGCAAAAATTTTCTTCCAAATTTTAGCTGGTCCAAACATTAATAAAATATATTATTATTAGTGGATTTCAAATATTAGATTAAAGCATTATTCGTTGACTTTTAAAAGTTAAAAGATAATTTCTTATATATTTTTGTAAAATATTTTTTATTTTTTATTTTTAATTTTCTAAAAATTATATAAATGCAGAGCTTATTTTTCAATTTTCCTGATTTATATTTAAAAGGTAGAAAATAAAAATTTGCTTAGTTATAGTACATATATATTATTTTTGTTCTATATTTTTAAATAATTGCTAAAAAAACACATGCTCTTTGTAATCCTTTAGAAAATTAAAATGGAAAACAAAAGGCTATTTTTCATAATTAAAAGGGTTCTAAATTTTCTAACAAACTTTTAATTTCATGTATATCTTTCCCGCCCTTCAAAAATACCATTTATTTTTAGTTGTATTTTACTATATATTAAATAGTAACATGATTAAAAAATAAAAATAAATATTAATAATATTCAGAGACAAATTTTTATTTATCGTTTGCAATATAAAAATGTGAATTATTTTATATTTTCTTTAATAGTTTTAAAATTTGAAAAATCTCGTATATAGCCTCAAAATAGGAAAGTAATTTAAAACAAATTAATGATTCAAAATAGTCCTCATCACTGCAGGAGGTGCATTAGGATATGAATTTTCAATTTTCAAAATAAAAATTGGGTACAAAATATTTGTTAAATGAAAAAGATTTGTAAAGAACAATTTATTCATGTAGGATTTAGAAATTACTAACCGTAAAATATCATATTAATATTTGAACCCAGAGAAAACATGTGCATTTTGGTGTGTTCTAATGATATGAACTGCACATTACTTTTGCGAGTCTAGATATTAATATATTTTGTTATTACCGAAATTTCAAATATTAGTTGAAAGAATTGTTCGTTTAAATGTTTTTTGAAAAACTTCTAAAAGGTGAAAATTATCAACTCATTTACTTGTGTAAAATAATTTTTATTTTTATTTTTATTTTGCTAAAAAATTATATAAATTCCCACTTATTTTAAATTTTTTGAGATTTATATTAAAAGCAGAAAAATAAAATATTTGGTTATTTTTTGCACATAGATTTCATTTTTTATTTTACATTTTTAATAATTACAAAAAACATATTGTTTTTCATTTTTCCAAAAACAACATAAAATGTAAAAAACAATGTGAGGTTTTGTAATTTTTTAAAATATAAAATTGAAAATTAAAGCTCTTTCCCACATATGATTAGTGTCAAAACTTACAATTTTTTGTTTATTAAAATGTTTAAAAATTGAAAAAAAAACCTTTTTTTTGTAATTATGTGCAAAACTAGAAATGGGAAATAATAGATTACTTTTTACAACTAAAAAGGCCCCTAACTTTTTTCAACAAATTATTATTTTCGTGTATTTCCTTAATTTTTAAAAAATATTATATAGTTATTCATCCATTAATTAATTTTCATAAAAAGATATAATATTTACTAATTTGAATATTTTTCGTATCTTATAACTTTTCTTTTTTCTATCAATTTGTTTTTAATGGGGTTTGGACTAAATAATTTTTACACCTTGAACAAACTCATAAGTTTTTGTTCTAAAAGATTGAGAGAATTAACATTTCACATTTATTTGTTCATCTGTCAAATAATAATTTTACCTTTAGATTTTCACAATTAAATCATGAATTTATCTTCTTCTTTTTTCATTTAAAAAATTAATATTAAATATTAAATTATTATTTAATACAAAAATAAATATGAAGTGCTAATAATATTTTTTTGAATACCAAATAACATTCCTTTTAAAATTTTCTTTTCATATGCTACAACTAAATGTTCAGCAACATTAAGCTTATGTTTAAAATAAAGATTTTATTTAAGAAAATAAGATAAAAGACATTGATCTCTTTGAGATTTGACAAAAAAACACTGACCTCCTCTGAGATTTTAAAAAATTTTGGAAACCTCATTTAAAGTTTTAAAAATTTCATAGATCTCTCCAAAAGTTTATTAAAAATATACAAATCTTTCATTATATTGAAAAAGGTAAATTTTTTGAATGGATATTTATGTCTTTTCAGCAAACTCTGGGGATTTTTGTGCATTTTTGAAATTTCAAGAACGATTCATGAAAATTTTGAAATCTTTATCCCCCCTTTTTTTTTAAAACCAAATTTCAGGACAAAGTGAGTGCCTTTTAGCCAAAAAAAAAAAAAACATTGCCAATTACATTTACCATATATTAAATATTAACATGAATATTAATAAGGTACAAAGATAAATTTCTATTCAGATTTATAATATAAAAATATGAATTATTTCTAGGGTAGACAAAATAGGTCAAAACATAATGGGTGTCCGTTTAAATCGACATTGAATTTGATACCAATTAACTTGTTTATAAACACATAAATCCAGATCCAACCCGTTTAATGAACAAATTAAGCAGATTCGGGTCGGGCCACGTCGGGTGACCCGTCTATCTGCCAAATATAAGAGAATTAGAAGTTACCGGGTACCCATATATTGAATCAACCCATTGGGTTTTCTCAAATCCAAGCAAAAGGTAGGGGAGGGGGGGCGGGGGGAGGTGAAACAGGACCACAGTGGACTCCCCACTTGCAGAGTTACAGACAGCAAAATCAGTGGAGAAATATCAAATCCAAGCATCGCCTGTGAGCGGAGTGGATGACTCTAATAGGCGAGATTGAAGGAGGGGATTCAGCAAAATCAGGAAGAGAGAAAGCGACAGATGAGGAATTTAAATGGGCACAGCACCGGTTGTTCGGAATCTTCGGATCAACGGAGGTGCGGCGGGAAGTCCGCCGACGCCGTGACCCTCGCCCTCAGCGTCTCCTTCCAGGTTCCACCTGACCCGTTTAAAAAATTTTATAATAAAATGTTTTAAATATTTTAAAATAAATAAACCCATTTATTAAGCAACCAATTTGAATTTTCATACTAATTAGATAAAGGGGTCAATGCGAATCCAAATCTATTTAATCCTAACTCATTGATGACTCATCTGAACTCTAATTATTTCATACTTTATATAATATTTTTCAAAATCTAAAATTCTAATATATATAGATTAAAAATAAGTACTTTTTATAATGGTAAAAAAGTAATTTAAAATAGAAAAATGGTTACCCTATTAACACGTCTCTATGAGGGGGTGCATTTAGAATTAGGATATGATTTTTTAAATTTTTATATTGAATTTATCGAACAAAAGAAGAAAAAAAATTGGCTTGTTGATGGTTTAAGTCAATTAAAAATTTTGACTTTTCTTTTTGGGGTTAGGGAATGAAAAACAGGGTGTCCGCCGGAAGGCAGAAGAATTCGAAGAGGCAATTGAAAATTGGGAAAATTGGGATTTGGGAATTGGGAAAATTGCTTGGGACAGCTGTAGTTGATTGTGTAAATTCGGTTCTGATGACGCACAACTGACACATCACTGTTGAGACAGAGGATATGAATTTCGATTTTCTATATCCTCCACCGCCTTCATCTCATCCAATCTCATCTCTTGCCCATTAAATTTTCAAATAGAAAAAAGCAAAAAGTAATAAAATAATTGTCTCATCCTGTTAGGAAACCATACACTTTTCGATAAATGTTGCCATTCGTGTTCCAACCAGTCAGCAATCTCCCTCTCTTGGTCTATAAATACCACCTCTACTACCTTCTCCTCCGACCCTCTCTCTCTCTCTCTTGGATCGCCGAGGTGCGTGCCTGTAAATTCTTCCAAGAAGTCATCTTCTTACTGTTGTTTCTGCATTATAGGGGAATGTGCAGGTTTTATTCTGTTTTCCTATACTATAGGAGCTTTCATTGAAGCATTTCTTTGTTTTTATATTTATGAAAGCTTGGTACTGGAACTATTTTTTTTCCCACCCATGTTTGTGGATTTACTGGGCAATTTTGACTTATGGGTCGTCTGCAATCCTCGCTTCCGCTCTAAATATCAGTGAAGAGTTTTTGTGTTTGTTACTAATGAGTGTGAGATTCATGAGATGTATATTCATAGCCTCATACTTTTCTTTAGTTTTATTATTATTATTTTTTAAAACATTTTTTTTTTGGCTTTCCTGCAACATTGCTTAGGTATTTAGTTGGTGATCTAAGCTATGAATTTCCTGGAGCACTAGATTAGATTTTCAGATTTTATTATTTCTCACACCCTTACCTGTTAATATGTGTGGGTGCATTCCTTTTTTGTGGATTATTTTTTTCATACACTTGTTCTTCAGATATGTAATGTAATGTTGAATGTGTTAGATCTCAATCTTTGTGTTAGTTCATTTTGGTAGGAAGCTATTTACCTCAGGATTGCAATCTGTTAATGTGTTCTAAATGAATCTTGCCATTGTCTGAAGCTTTTACTGCAAGATAAAAATGGCGAGAACTCCCATCGTTTTGATGGGGCTACTGCTCTTTTGCTGCTGGGAAGCCATCGCAGCTACAGATTACATGAAATATAAGGATCCGAAACAACCATTGAATGCTCGGATTAAGGACCTGATGAAACGGATGACCTTAGAGGAAAAAATTGGTCAAATGGTGCAGATTGATCGGTCTGTAGCATCCGGTGATGTGATGAAAAAATACTTCATTGGTAAACACAATTTGTCACTTTCTTATTTTTATGTGCAATTACATTTTGAAGATGTTTGTAGCAAAATGGACTAAGCTGTATTTAAGGGATGAACTCTGTTTTTGTGCAGGAAGTGTTCTTAGCGGAGGAGGGAGTGTTCCAGCGAAAGAGGCTTCAGCCGAGACGTGGATTAACATGGTTAATGAATTCCAGAAGGGCTCTTTATCGACCCGTCTGGGAATTCCAATGATGTATGGGATTGATGCTGTTCATGGCAACAACAATGTATACAGGGCAACAATTTTTCCTCACAATGTAGGACTTGGAGCCACCAGGCAAGTATTGCCTATGTGCTAATATGTTATCCTCACGGTTTTATTCATACCTGATGACGAAGTATAATTGAATGCCAAGATTCATATGCACAACAATCATTGTTATTGTTTTTTGTCAGAACAACGATGTGATCTGATTATGTTGTTTAATTACGCAAGGATGCAAGATTAGTTTCTGTATCAGGCATTATGGTAATCTTGTTTCTCATTGAGCAGGGACCCAGAACTTGTCAGGAAGATTGGAGCAGCAACTGCTCTTGAAGTTAGAGCTACAGGCATATCTTATGCTTTTGCGCCATGTATTGCGGTATGCTATTCTCATTTTACAACTAATTAGTGCCAAGAAAATAAAATCTAGCACTAACTTCCAATCCTTCTGGTGCAGGTTTGCAGAGACCCGAGATGGGGTCGATGTTACGAAAGCTACAGTGAAGATCATAAGATTGTTCAAGCAATGACTGAGATCATACCAGGATTACAAGGGGACATCCCCTCTGGTTCTCCCAAGGGTGTTCCTTACGTCGGTGGAAAGTGAGTGTTATTGCATAACAGCATGAGTTTTATGGCAAAATACGACTATTTACATCAACTAATTTGCTTTCTAGACATAAACATGAACTATTAATATGCTTATGACTGGATCAGCCTATGTGCACTCCTTTCTGCTGACAATTATTGGAGAGGGGAATGGTTATAAAATAAAAATAAAAGGCAACACTTATTGCATAACCCAAGCAGTATTGAAATGCAACGTTCAATGCATCAGGCATCCACGCCATATTGGGAGTCTAGGGCATGCCATGATGTGTGTACAAAGCCTTACCTCCCCATTTTGATATGCTTTTTCTGCAACTTGAGCCTGTGACCTTTAGGTTAACACCCTTCCATTGATGGTACAAACATACCGTGGGTTTTACAGTTGCATTGCCAGAATAGCCGGATTCTATTAATACAACCTTCAAATTCAGGATTAGTCACTGCCATGTATTTCTTTTCTAGAGTGGCATATATTAGTAGAAGTCCTTGCCTTGCATCTGTAATTGTTGTCAACGTTCATCACTTTTGCTGATTTTCTGCAATAGTTTGTACACATCAAGTATCACATTGGTCAAATCAACTTTGAAATCCTTTGCATGACAGTTCTTGACAGTCATAATTATAATTTTTTCTAGGCTTGGGGATTTTCAGATGATATTATCTTTGCTATTTGGTCCTCCAAAAGTTGCTCCTTTGGACTTTTGTATCGGTAGAGAACTTTGTCGTTTGAATCATGTTTTCCATAAATAAATAAATAAGAGGACAAAGGGGGAAAAAGAAAAGGGTTAACTCTATATTCAATCTTAGCTAAATTTACTTTTTTGTCCATTTCAGTTGGTAGAAGTATGGTACCAAATGGCAAACGTGTTTGCTGAAAAGAGAGCTTTAATTCTTGAAATACTCTTAATTTTAACTTACACTAATCACCTGTTGATTCTATTCATTTCTGTGCCTATCTTTGCATAGAGATAAGGTTGCAGCTTGTGCTAAGCACTATGTTGGTGATGGGGGAACAACTAAAGGCATCAATGAGAACAACACTGTGATAAATGCACATGGATTGTTCAGCGTCCACATGCCAGCCTACTACAACTCAATTATCAAGGGTGTGGCAACTGTCATGATCTCTTACTCGAGCTGGAACGGCGAGAAGATGCATGCTAACTACAAGCTTATCACTGGTTTTCTCAAGAACACTCTAAACTTCAGGGTAATAATAAATTTTGGCATGTGCTCTCAACATCAGTCTTTTTCTTCTCTTTTCATACTAGGGACCAACTGAGAGTGAAATTTTCATGTTGTTGGTATTTTCAGGGTTTTGTCATTTCAGATTGGCAAGGCATTGACAGGATCACCTCTCCACCACATGCTAACTACTCGTATTCCATTCAAGCTGGAGTTCATGCTGGCATTGACATGGTTTGCTATCAACCTGTCAGTTTATGTGCTCGGATAATTGTTCAACCGAAACTGAGTTTTCTTCTGGTAATTTTTTCTGCAGATCATGGTTCCATACAACTATACAGAATTCATTGATGGCCTAACCTTCCAAGTGAAGAACAATATCATTCCCTTGAGTCGAATTGATGATGCAGTGAAGAGGATCTTACGAGTTAAATTTGTGATGGGTCTATTTGAAAACCCACTTGCAGATACCAGCTTTGTCAAACAGCTAGGAAGCCAGGTCTGTTATCATTAGGAGGTTAATTTGGACTATAGCTTTTATAAGCCGAAAATAATCTTATTTCTCTATTATTTGAACAGGAGCATAGAGAATTGGCAAGAGAAGCTGTGAGGAAATCACAAGTGCTGCTAAAGAATGGTGAGTCTGCTGATGAGCCTCTGCTGCCCCTTTCTAAGAAAGCATCCAAAATACTCGTCGCTGGAAGCCATGCTCACAATTTGGGTTATCAATGTGGTGGGTGGACAATCGAGTGGCAAGGACTTGGTGGAAACAACCTAACTGCTGGTACATCAGCAAATTGTTTCGTTTGGTCATACCTTGTTTTATTGCTGGACTACCATGACATTCCTTCCTAACACCGCATAATTTTCATGAACAGGTACCACAATCCTGGAAGCCATAAAAACCGCAGTTGATCCAAAAACTGAAGTTGTCTACAATGAGAACCCCGATGCCGACTTTGCCAAGTCGGACAAGTTTGACTATGCCATTGTTGCAGTGGGAGAGCACCCATATTCAGAGACAGATGGAGACAACTTGAATCTGACAATCCCTGAACCTGGCCCGAGTACTATAACAAATGTCTGTGGAGCAGTGAAATGTGTTGTTATCATCATCTCCGGGCGCCCTGTCGTGCTTCAACCATATATTGACAGAATAGATGCAATTGTGGCTGCTTGGCTCCCTGGAACTGAAGGCCAAGGCATAGCTGATGTCCTGTTCGGTGACTATGGTTTCACAGGCAAGCTTTCTCGCACTTGGTTCAAGACTGTTGATCAGCTCCCAATGAATGTTGGGGATCCACATTATGACCCCCTCTTCTCATTTGGATTTGGACTCACAACAAAAGCTACCTCCACCTAGGATTTCCAACTGGGTGTGAATTTTTTTGGATTGATTGTTCAATAAATGTTCCTAGCTAAAGGAATTTAGTTGTGATTTTTACATTTGAAAACAATAATAATACTTTTGGTCATTCCCAATAATTTGTACCTAGAGGGATTTTGTTTAGTGACTATGTAATTGAAGTCACGAGGTTCATGGCATGTAACATGAGTTCTCTATGCCCGAGGGCCAAATCTCCAGTAGATTGTGAATGTCCTAGGGGCTTTCGCTGAAATTTAGATATAATGAAGAAGAAAGTGATGGGAGTAAAGCCTGTGTTTGAGAGGATAAAATTTAGGGTCTTTGGTATGGGTTCTATTTCCTGTTCTCCACAGTGGGGAAAAAAAAAAAAAATGATTATAAAAATGCATTTACTTTTATTGTCAGTTTTTTTATTTTTGTTTCTGTTTTTTAGCTGTTTGCTAAAAGATTGAAAACCAAATTTTATAGTTTTTAATTGTTTTGACAACTTGATTTTAGAAATTTCAATATCCTAAAATAGTTTTTTTTGGATTAAATTATTCATTTTATATTCTTTCAAATTAAAATCAAAATTAAGTGATTATATAAATTTAAATATAATTAAAATAAAAATATACATAAATTTTAAATAATAATAATAAAGCCAATTATAAAATACTTTTCCTATTTTTCAATTGTCATATTTAATAAAATTTTTATTATAAAGTAAATTTTGAAAATAGAACAATTAAGTAAAATTAATTGTAATGAATTTTATTTTTATTATAGTAATTTTTTAATGAGCATTATTTGTACTTTTATTATTTTAATAATATTTTTATAATATTTTGATTTAAATATGAAAATGAGCATTTTTAATTAAGTTTTTAATTTGTATTAGTTTTACAAATGTTAATCGAACAGGTTGCTAGTTCTAGTTTTTGGTTTTTAGTTTTCTTTTCTGGTTTTTGTTTCTCTAATTTTTTACGGTGATATCAAATGATCTTTTTGATGTTGAATTTGGATTTTGTGAAATGTCAAAATTCATGCTTCCAAACAGAAAAAATTTAAAAAACAAATTATTGGTGGTTAGATAAAATATCACAAATTATTAATAATTTAACCGTTTGCTGTGGGAGTTGTTTGTGGCCAAGGAGAAAAATGAACATTTCATCCAAAATAAAACGAATTATGAATATTAGAAGTGATTTTGATTAAAAGAAGAAAAGAAAAAAGTTTAAGCAATTAAATTTGAGTTTGTAGTTTTTTAAGAAAAATAAAATAACATGTTTGGGATGGGCCACTTGCTGGTTTAAGTCCCAGGTTCAATTTCTGCTCCAGCGAGCAAATCCTATATTTACCCCTGCGCAATGGGAGGGGCCTTGTTGCGTGGGTGTGGAAATAGTCTGAGTACCCTATATCGCCACCAGAGTGTGCTTGGTCAATGGGAGTGTCAGCTGGAGTGTCAACTAGATGTGCCGGGGAAGCCAGAACACCCGACGTAATAAAAAAAAAAAAAGCACATAGTAGTTGAGACGCTTGAATGCATGTTTGATGTAGTCAAATTTCAACATAATTGAAGTTGTGGTCTTTGATAATATTTAAATATTGACAATATTTAACCATCATTGGTTTAGGTTTAGGCTGGCACAGGTGATGGTTAGCTCCATTGTATGTCAAATGCTCCAATGTCATGTGAGATACACTCTCATGTGGGAAGTTGTCATTTTGTTGAGAGGAAATAGTGCATAACATGAAGGTCAGACATATTGTGACATGGGTAGGTTAGTTGTCATATTGACCTCACAAAGAATTTTCTTTTGATGACTTGCTTGCATGACTTTCTATTATGACAATTTCATGAGTTCTGACCAAATGACAACATTTTAATCATATGCAAAATGCAAAGAAAGTTACCTATTCAGCGAGACTAGGGGGTGTACGCTGATCTGTAGATTTGGTGTCGCACCAAAAGATTCGAAGGGTTTGTTGGTAGCTAGAGTTCCTATGTAATAAAAAAAAAAATGCAAAGAAAGTTATTATCAACTACTAATCCCATTTTATGTCCAAAACCTTTGGATTAATGATTTTGTTATAATTGTTCTTTTTTTAGTATTGAATGTTGTATCATAAGGTGATAATTGAATGGTACTAACAAAGACCCCTTTACGTAACAAAAATTATATTTAAAATTAAAATATAATTATATAATAATAAATATAAAATTTGAATAAAACCTTTAAAATAACATATTTAAAAATTTTAAAATAAATTAAATTTGGACATATATTTAAATTTTTATTTTAATTATCTATATTTACAATTTAATACCATAATATTTTGAAATTTCTCATAAATTTTTAATCCAAGTCTTGTATTCACTATTAATAATTGAATGAATGATCTCTATAATTGATAATAATTGAATTTAATAATTTATGCACTTGATAATGATTTCCATGTCATGTGAAGGACTAGATGCTCATCAAGTTTGCTTTTATTTCATACTTAATTTTAATTCATAAATAAATTAATACTTTGAAATCCTTCCTGAGGAAATTGTGATTGAAGTTTTTAAAATAATATTAATAATTGAATTAATGATTTATGTATTTGATAATAGTAATTGCAATCATTCATGAAATAAAAAATAAGATGATTAATACTTTGAGAACCCCCTATAAACTAAATTATTTGTATTTTGAAACCTTCACGCAAATTTATAATCTAGTTTTTATAATTACTAATAATAATAATTGAATCAATATTTTTTAACTACCATAATAGCCAACAATAAATACATCTATAATTTATGTAATCGCCAATAATACTTGAATTACTATATGAAATAATAAATAAAATAATTAACATTTTAAAAGTGTCTCATAAATAAAATGATTAGTATTTTGAAATATTTTCATAATTTTTTAATTTAATTATCATTAACGCTAATAATAATAATAATAATAATAATAATAATAATAATAATAAAATCAATATTTTTGTAATCAGTACAAATTATTGAATTAATTTTTTGTAACCAATGATAATAATTTAATTAAATATTTTTGTTTTATAAAATTAATAAATAATAAAATATATTTTATTAAAATAATTAGCATAAAAGAAAACTATTAATGTCATTGCACAACTATTGTGATCCCTTCACTCTCTAAAATCTTATCAACAATTTTTTATGTTTTTAAATATTTTTTATTTTAAAAAAAATATGAATTCATCTAATTCATTAATGTATTTAGAGTATTAATGATAAATTTATCCAATACTTTTTTTTTTCTTTTTTTCTTCTTCTAATCTTGTGCATAATCTAAATCACAAAATTAATCATAAAGAATCATACACTCAGGTACATAATGTGGGTGTATTATTGTTAAATGCATACTACTACCAATTTGAAACTATGACCCCTTTTTAATATTTTGGTCAAAATGGGTCAAACCTTGAACAACAATTATTTAGGAACGTGCCAAATAATGATACAAACAAAATAAAAATTGCCAGCTCAATCTAATCGCTTTCTCTTTTATCTCTCATGGTCTAGGGTGTAATCAGTGTCGGCCTGACCATAAGGCCATTGAACACTTTGCCTAGGACTCCAAAATTTTTGGTGCTTCAAATTTTTTTTTTTAATATTAACATTATTTATGATATCATCTCTTCCCATATATTGATTTTCCCACTATCTCAAAAGTTGGGGCCCCCAATTTTTTTAATATTTATATTATTTATAGTGTCATCTCAAAAGTAAATGAAATTGTATTTTGAAAAGTAAAGTAAATGTAATTTAATTTTTTTTTAAGTCTCAATGTAATCTTGAATATAAAACTTTAATTAGTGATTTTGCATCTCAAAAAGTAAAAAAAAAAAAATTAATTTTAAATAAAAAAAAATTAAATTAAATATTAAGACCCCTAATTAAATCATTCGCGTATGATCCCATATTGTGAAAAGTCGGCCCTGGGTGTTACGTGTGGCAAATAATGATAGGACGACAACTCTTTATCTTCATAATAATAATAATAATAATAATAACAATAACAATAATAACAGCATAACAAAAATAGGAATTGGAATTAATGGATAGATGAATGGACTAAAGATATTGGAATTGATGGATGGATGAATGGACTACAATGATGGAGTGAGAAAGTGAGAGTGTAACAACCCGGCCCTTTATATAGTCCCGAATTGCTACCACACCTACAGAAAACCTGTACTTGATAAACATACATAAACAACCCGCCCTAAATAGGGACATACGGGTGTATCACATACACAACTGTAATTTAGATGTTGCGAAAAAACATAAACATCCATAGGGATTCTATTAGACATATACCAGAGTTTTCTAACTGTGTGTCTTCAAATACATTCATTCGTACTTAAAACATATTCAGTTCTTACAACCTCCAAAAAGGTACTCCAACTAAGTTTACTACTCAAATAATACACTTACGTAAACTAAAATCAAAACGACCTTCCACTTGTCCCTCTAGCAACTAGGACCGACGTTCTGTAGGACCTGAAAACAAAGGTTGTATAATGGGGTGAGAAACTTCTCAGTAAGGTAGAAGATATTACAACAGTGTGTGACCACATGCATATATTTCAATTAAAAATTGATACATATAAGGCATATTTGCAATACTGTAATATGAGAGATTTATGGACATTGTTAAAATTGGTCATCAACATAAATAAGTATAAGAGTAAAAGACTAACCCCGAGAGTGGGTGAAAAGAGAGTGATCGGTCTGAGATTGGGTGAAACCCGCAACAAGTAAAACGAAAGATAATTTAGAGAACCAATTGCGAGAAGCTTGCTTAAGGCCATAAAGGGATTTCTGAAGACAACAAACACGAGTCTCCCCCTATTTACAATAACCCCGGGGAGGGATCATATAAACATCCTCATCGAGGTCACCATGGAAAAAAGCGTTGTTGACGTCCAATTGAAGGAGATTCCAATTTCGAGTGGCGACTACTGCAAGAACACACCTGACAGTAATGAGTTTAGCAACAGGAGCAAAAGTATCATGATAATCCAAACCTGACCTGAGTGTATCCCTTGGCCACTAAGTGAGCTTTTTGTCGCTCTATGGATCCATTGGCCCGGAGTTTTGTTTTGAACACCCATTTACAGCCAATTGGTTTTTTTCCAGGTGGAAGGTGTTGAAGAACCCATGTATTATTGGTTTCTAAGGTTTGGATTTCAGAAGTCATGGCATCACGCCAATGGGAGTGTAGCACAGCCTGAGAATATGAGGTGGGTTCAGGATGTTGGGACATAACAGAAAGAAAAGCTAAATGTTGAGTAGAGAAACGATGATAAGATTAAAAAGATAAGAGACAATGAAACGTACCTAAGGGACGTCTTGAAACTTGTGAAGCCATGGAGGACTTTGATAAAGTAGGGCAGATATAATCAGCTAAGTGAGAGGGATGTGTGACAGCTTGTTTGGGTGGTGAAGAGGTGGGTGGAGGGGGTGGTGGGGGGTTGGAGGAGAAGAGGGTGAGGGTGGGGGTGTCGGGGAGGGGACCAAGGGAGAAGGAGAGAGAGATGAGGGGCTAGGGGTAGGTGTGATTGGTGGAGGAGGTAAAGTGTAGGAAAGATGTATATCAGGAATAGGAAGAGGAAGAACTGGAGAAGATGTAGGAGTTGGAGAGATGAGATGATAGGGAAAAATATTTTCTTCAAAAGTGACATCACAAGAGATGAAATTTTTTTTTTTTTCAAGATCGTATACACGATAAGCCTTATGATGAGTAGGATAACCTAAGAAAACACATCGAAGAGCACGAGGAGAGAATTTATCGTGATGTTGGCGAGTGGTTTGGGCATAGCACAAGCACCCAAACACTCGCAAATGTGTATACAATGGTGGTTTCTGAAAAAAGAAGTTCATAAGGGTACTTATGATTGAGGCTGGGTGAAGGAGTGCGATTAATTAAATAGGTGGCTGTTAGAATGCATTCGCCCCAAAAAGAAATAGGAAGATTGGCTTGAAAACGTAAACACCGAGCCACATTAAGAAGATGGCGATGTTTACGCTCAGCAACACCATTTTGCTAAGGTGTATCCACACATGCGCGCTCGTGAAAAATGCCTTGGTCATGGAAAAAGGTTTGAAGTAGGGTGGATAGAAATTCTCGACCATTATCAGTGCGTATGTGCTTAACAGTGCAGTTGAAAAGATTTTTGACCATAGTGCAAAAATTTTTAAGGCAAGTGAAAGTATCAGATTTCATGCGTATAAGATAGATCCATGTAGCACGTGAGTAGTCATCCACAATTGTTAAAAAATAATGTGCATCAGAGAGTGAAGCTGTAGGATAACCACCCTATATATCACAATAAATCCGATTAAAACAAAATGTGCTCTTATATGTATTCAAGGAAAAAGGTAAACGAGTGTGCTTTGCTCTGACACAAACATCACAAGGCAAATGAGGAGAAGAAATATTTAAGGTTTTTGGCAGACATGAAATGAAAGGATAATCGAGACGTTGATGCCAAAGAGTAGTGTCAGAAACACGTTGAAAGTGGAAAACGGAGGCGAAGGCGGGGTCTATAGTGGTAAAGCCCATCATGTACTTCACACGTGTGACGCCCCGATTTTCGTACAATTTTTTTTAATAATAAATAAATACTCACGTCATAAATCCATAACATCCACAAATTGGCCATGTCAACAATCCTACTACCATTCATACAACCCAACCCGCATTGGGTACCGGGTAAAAAGTATTTTATTATATTCAACCTAACAGCGGAAGACAATATACACATATCAGTCAGAATACAATACCCAGAGTATCAACATATATACAAATATTCACACTACCTTCCCATACTAAAAATTACTATTCAACTCTAGGGGAATTACATCTCCCCTAGTCCAAAAACTCACCCTGTGTATCAGGGTCTCAGCTCCCTACTATCACGGAGTTCTATCACCCAGTCGGTCTCTGTTCCCTGAAAAATTTAGATAAATTGGGTGAGACACATCTCAGTAAGAAGGAATAAATTATTTACAGTGTGTGGTCAAATGAGTACAATTATAATACACTTTACTTTTCAAATCACCATTTCATCTGAGAAAATACACTGATATTCACATACACATAATCATATAGATATACAACACAAGCTTTTATAATCTTTAAAATCATTTATCAAATTCAATGATTTCCAACACATATTTACCCGCGAAGTTCCTAAGAATAGGGAAGATTACCCGCCCATACAGGTAGCTTCCCTCTGTCCTAACATGTTATGCAGCTGGGTATGGCCACATCTGATACCTATCAGGGCACTCACCTTACTTAGTAAGCCCTCAGGCGGAGAGTTTCACTTCGCCTTAATTATTTTTATTATTAACTCATACTGTTCCATTTCTCAATTTTATCATTCTTTATTTCTCAATTTTTATTCTTTCTTTCATTACTTATTTTAGCCAATTTTATCATTTTTTCATTTTTCATTTACACTTTACTTTTCGACTCATGAGTATCCTCGGTATCAAATACCAACATCGCGTCTGTAACTCATGGCCACCCTGAGGATCTTTCTATACACGTCATGCTTCCCCACATGGTCAAGGTTGTGTGGCCCGAAGGCTGGATCTAACTGCTGTTGGCCGACCCGGTTAGATCAAATATCATATCACATATCGCGTCTGTAGTATGATTGGCCGGCCTAATATCCTAATCCGGACTCAGGGGGCCCAACAACCCTACACAATGGCACAGTCGACTGTCACGCCACACCCTCCAAGAGTCCGTGTGGTTGCACTAACACCACTCGCAACGGTACCGTACTGAATATCATAACCATCTAATAGGGTTTACCACCACATACCTGCAATCATTATGCGGTATTGGCATTTCATCAATTATATTCCAGTATATCATAATTCAGTTCAATATAAATATTCTCATCATTTTCTGTGCATATTTCATCATCTCATAATATCATATATCATATTTCATGTATTTTTCACATTTTCCCAAAATACTCATTTCTCATGCAAATAATTTTCACTAACAAATAAATACCACATTTCATTATTTTCTAATATCAATAATTCACAAAATCTCATTTTCCAGGCAAAACATTTCTACTCATATAATATTACCATATTACATTATTTTTCACTAATCACATAAGTAATTCTCATCTCAATATTTTCTTAGAAATTACTTATCGTTATATTTTACACTCCAAAATACCACAATTTAATATCACTCAAATGCCACACAGTTTATCTGCTATTTATATCATAATAATTTTCAGACAAAATATCATATGCTCATTTTCATATATTAATTCAAATAATAATTCTAAAAACACTGCTATAATTTATTCCTCTTACCTGATTTACTGAGAGTCTCGCTAGAATCCAAAATTTCACGCCCTTGGCGCCCAAAATTTAACTCCTTCAATTTACATTTTCCCTAAATTAATTAATCTATTTCTCCAAAATAATACCCATCTAGTCTTTCTTAGGCCTCATATACCTCAAATTAATATTTAAACTATTATTTAAAACACCCACTTAATTTTTTAAATTTTTCCTACGGGTCCCAAAATTACACCTGCGGTGCTCACTCATGCCCTAAATTTCAAAAATCCTACTTCAACTTAAAATGCTCAATATTTTAGCATTTCTAAATTAATGCTAATTAATTAAAAATAAGCCCCTTAATAATTCCTGCACCCCAAATTTGGGGTTTTGGCCCGACACCTCCACGAGAATTCCGTCCCACTAGACTTGTAGAGAATCATCCCTAGATTCTCGTGGTGGTATTCGTTCATCAATTGGGCTTATATTTTGCAAGAAATTAAAGAAAAAATGGAAAATAGCTTACCCCAGGGAATATGCCTACGCCGCTCCTACCACTGATCCGCTCTTGTAGAAATGACGGTAGCGGCGAATGGAGTCCAGTGGTATCTTCGAATTTTCGATCGGGCGAAAATCCGCCACGAAATCGAGGAGAGAGGGAGAGAGAATGTGAGGAGAGAGAGAGAGAGTTCAGAGAGTTGCAGAGAAGAAAAGAAAAGAAGAAGAAGAAGAATAATAATATATATATAAGTTTGAATCTCCTGAAGCTTTAACAAGCTTCAGGAGGATAATAATAATAATAATAATTAATTTTTTTTAAATTCGTTTAATTAATATATTTTTTTAATTAATTTTTTTTAATTTTTATTTTAATTTATTTTTTTAATTATTATTATTATTTTGGAATCATTCTATTAATCTTTTATATCTCTTTTTGGGGTTTTTACGACACGTTCCAATCAGCCTTCTCGTTGATAGGTCCTGAAAGACACAAAAGGTGAGAAAAAAAATAACAACACAATTGAGATCCTTAGTAAGTTTGCTAACGGATAATAAGTTAAATTTAAATGAAGGCACATGAAGAACATGAGAAAGAGAGAAAGTAGGAGAAAACTGCATAGTATCGGTATGATTTACAGAAACAATGTCACCATTTGGAAGCTTAATGGGGCATGGCTGATTGAGAAACTGAATATTATCAAGAGAAGACAAATTGGAAGTCATGTGATCGGAGGCACTTGAATCAACAATCCATTCAGTGTTAGAAAGAGAAGCAGAATGACAGGAGGCGAGGTTACCAGTAAAATAGGCAGAGTTGGTGTTCAAGGGTGATAAAAGATCCAAGAGTCGACAACATTGTTCGCTGGTGAGACCAAAGACAGCAATCTCATAATAGGTTGAAGAACCAGTGACAGTATTTGCAGCCATTGAAGAACCAGATATGATGTTGGACATAATGTCAGATTAGTTCAGATGAATCAAAACGCCGAATCGGGTCAGATACGATTTCTGCGAATCAGTTCAGATCCGATCACCGATTGCTTAATCAGAGAAGCTAAAGGTGCCGTCGGAGTATTAAAGAGAGAGTTGAGAGCACTGAGAAGCTACCGGAGATGAGGTGGAGCACTTCCCTGATATGGGAGTCGCGACTGTGAGACAGCGGGAGCCAAAAACTTAGAGAGATGGAAGGTCGTCGAAGAGCTGAGAGAGATGAACCGCGAGCCAAGAGATGAGCCGTGAAAGATGAATGCCGGAGAAGATGAATGAACACTCCGCGGCGCTGATGAGCCGCGACTGAGATATGACGGGATGGTTAGAGCGTGATCTCGGATGCCGGAACCGGTGAGAGTCTGGTGGGTGTGCGACGGTAAGGGTGGGCAGCGGCAATCAGATTGAATCACATTCAGTGAGTAGACCGTATTGAAAAAAGAAAACTTTGTTCATCTCAAGTAAACCATCATTGAATAATAACATAACCGATTAAACAAAAAAAAAAACAAGGTTCAGGGTCTGGTCATGCAGGCGCCGGCTTAGCAAAGGCGAGAGAGGGATGCTTCTGTGGCGAGTGGGGTTGCTAGGAGTTGGTGCAGCAGCGATGGAAATTTCTACTAGATGAAAAATCGCCCAAAGGGAACGCCGAAGAACACGATGACGAGAGAGTGTTGAAGACTGAGTGAGATGACGCCAGAAAAACAGAGATGCAGTCGAGAGGACCACGTGCATACGAGTGGGTGGAGACGTCGATGATGCAACGTTATGTTCGGCGCTGGGAGTTGCACCAACCGGGACTTCGGAGAGTGGCCGGAGAAGATGAATGGAGAAGCATTAAGACGATGTCGTGGAGATACGACCGGAACTGAGCACAAACAGAAACGCCAAAAGGCCTTAATCGAGAAGCCGCTAGAAAAAAGAGAGAGGGGAAACAAAAACGGCAAGAGAGACGACCAGAAATCTGCTGCACTAACTGTTGCGTCGCCGGACTGAGAGGGATAACTGAGACGAGACTTTGCCGGACTGAGAGAGAGAGATTGCGACTGAAAACTAAAAAAAAACACCGGCAAAGCTATGACTGAGACAAAGATAACGGCGGAATGGAGAAAAATTAGGTTTTGCGTACAGAAACACTGGGTAGCAGCAAGAAAGGTTAGGGAAGAAAGTTAGGTTTGCTCTGATACCATGTTAAAATTGGAGAAGGATAATTTTCTCTATTGATTCACTCTCAATACAAGGATTACAAGGGTATATATACATAAGAGAAATGGAAAAAATGGAAAATAAATATTGTGCTAAAATGGAAAGTATATATATCACTAATAGACATAAATCCTATGATAGGTGGTTTGGCATCATAAAAAGTGAGAGTTATCTCTCCACCTAGTACTCAAATATGTGACTTTGCCCATTTCAGTTTTTAAATCATGCATATGAATATTAGAACAACGACCAGCTTGGTATGTCAAAATTATGCCTATTTACCCCGTGGCTCGGGTTGTGCACTGATAACCCCGACCTACTCTGTTCGTGCAGGCATTTTCGAGCATCTATTATATAGTTCGATTGCCCCACTTGGTCCATTATTTCACCAATGGTCCCAATACTCCTGCGAGCCAACTATCTCTGTACTCACACTGATTCACATGTGTAGTTGCACTGTACTTTACTAGCAACGAAATTGTGCCTTTAATAATGGGAGTATCTTTCAACCCCTTTAATCTGAAGTATCTTTTAACTCCTTTGGTAGCAAGTTGTGGTTCCATTTATCATATATACAATTTATAATAAAAACATAATAATCTGTGCATTTCCAGTATTTTCGCAAATTCATACAATCGCATTGTGGTATAAATTGGCACACACTCTCTCAATTTAACCCCTTTTATGTATATAGCTCTGTATATAACTGACACCTGTTTTTCACATTTTTCGTATAACAAAGTGGAACTCTAGTTCCCATAGTTCATACAATTAGTATAAAAGATTCACACATTCCATTTCATTGCATATGTCACACTCGTTTGAACAAAAGTCCGCTATATCGTATAAACTTCAATAAATATCATTTAAATGGAAAATAAGGGATCTAAGCATCTCCTACGTTAATAATAATGCAAATAAGGAAGTTTTGAAAAGTTTGGAGATCATACACCAAAACCCTTATTTTACCCAAAACCATAAAAATCGTAAAACCGACATTTTTACCCAGTGAAATTTAGCAAATAAGAAGTCATATCATATATATCAACATAAGCTAACTTTTTAGCGGTTTAGTTTTGTAAAAATACTAATGTAAACAAATTCCCCTTACCTTAAACCCGAAAATAGAAACACGTACGGACTGGTCCAAAACAATGACCCGGGATCCTCGAAACCTAAAAACCATAGAACATTACTTCACTACAATCTCAACTACTATGTAACTATCTAATCGAAAACAAAATCATATCCTTACCTCGATTTTTGGAAAAACCCAAAAATCTTCAAAACGACGATCTAATTCGCTCTAACTGTAAAGTTTCCTCCCCTAATCCATACAGGAACCTCTGATTGTAGAAACAGACAACGAATGGCGAAGGTTTGTAGAGAGAGAGAGAAAGAGAACTCGCTGGTTCTAGAGAGAGAGAGAGAGAGCTTTTAGATTTTCTTAACCCTTAAGCAACTAAAAGGGATATTTATAGGGCCTTTGACCGAGTCAAACTCGTCGATGAGGTGGTGCCTTTGTCAACGAGCCAGCCACTTAATTCGTGGACGAAGTCATACCTTCGTCGACGAACCTCATCCGAATATTTTCTTTGGCTCGCTCGGTATTCCTTCATCGACAACGCTCTGAATTTCGTCGATAAAGCACTGAAGGGACTTCGTCGACGAACATTCTGCTTTCGTCAACGAACCCTGCTGTAATACCCCTTTTTATCCATTTCTTATTTATTTTTCGTATTTACGGGTTCGGGTCTCTACAGAGAGAGATTGAGAAAGGGGATACAGGTTCTATTATTGGTAGTATAATGTACATTATTGTGATAATTTGATTTCTTCATAATTCAAGTAAATGACATTTGGAAGCAGTGAAATGGATACTTTTAATATGTTAAGGTTACATACAAAGTTTGTTTATGTTTTGATAATGACAAGCCTAAGTTAAATTGTAACGACCTGCTTAATTAACTGGGTATTTATTTTTTTATTTTATATATATATATATTCTACATACTCTGATATCATATTGGGGGGTAAACCCATTCATTAACCTAAGCAGTAAGAAGTAGAAACTGAATAAACATATCCACATGTAAATATATACAACTCCATACCATACAATACCAGAGTACTACATGTTTCCCGAAAATATACACATATCTCTGTTCCCAAAGCACCCTCAACTAGCTAGGGTATACAAAATCATTACAAAAAATGTACTCACTCTCTGACAGGGCACCACTGAAGCCCCTCTACCTGCGAGCCTGATCTGTTCGCCTACCTGGATCACCTAAAAAATAATTTAACACTGGGATGAGCCAACGCTCAGTAAAAAGAAATATGTTATTACTAGTGTGTGGCAAATGAGCTACTATATCATGAAAATCTATTTTCAAATAAACATGTATAACTGAATATATACTGAAGTATAAGTGATAAAATCCACCACCCTTGTTCCTATTGCTTAACATGACAGTATTGGAGTTTATTATTTAAAATACTTCTAATATAAGTAAATATGTTCCCTGTTTTTGCAAATCTATACATACGTAATAATAACTGAAAATGTTCCATGTGGCTATCTGTGTGTCATGACTTACCCCCTCATGACAGGGTTGTGCGACCCGTAGGCGGGATTTACCCTAACTGGCCAACCAAGAATAAATCATTATACTTCATCGGTCAATCTGCCCACCTCAACCCATATCTGGATGGGAAGCCTAACCTCTTCAAAGGCTTAGGTGATTGACCTTACCACGTATTATCTAAATAGGTGGTTACACTCATAAAGTAACATAGTATCTGTAGCAACTGTACCGTGCTTTGTAGCTGCAAGTATAATAGGGTCTGATATCATATAATATATTTATATATAATATACTGAAATAACCATGATGCTGCATAACTGTATTGCAATTCATATGCCGTAATACTGAGAATTGTATAATCATAACACTAAAACTGCATAATTATAATACTGAAACTGTATAATCATAATACTGAAACTGTATAATCATAATATTGATATTCGTGTAATCATGGTACTGAAATTCATAAAATCATGGTACTAAAATCCATAAAGTCATGGTACTAAAATATCATAAAATCAGGATACTAAAATATCGTAAAACTTATATTCGTACTATATTCATTTTCAAAAGTCACACAATACTGTAATATATAATTTTCATCATTAAATAAACTGTATAATATTTTTAAAATACCTAACATAGCATATTTCCCTTACTTGACTACTGGAAAGCCCCTATGGAATACTAGCCTAACACCCACAGGGCCTCCTACAAAACACCCTAAAAAAAATATTTTTCAGAACTAAATATCAGTATTTCATCGCTTACATTATTTCTTATAACTACCATAAGGCCAAAAATAGGCTAAAAGACCTTACCCTAAATTTGGGATGAAATCCAACTTCAATTTCCCAACGATCCGCTCCGGCAGACTTGTAGAGAACTTCGCCAGGAGCGTCGTGGTAGCTTCAGACCTTCAATTTGGCGACTAGCGAGGCCATAAACGAAGAGAAAAGGGAGAGAGTGACGTAGGGAGAGAGAGGAGTGTTAAAATGTGATAAAAATCCGTTTTTTAGCTATTTATAGGGTCAGATTCGTCGACGAGTCCTTCATTAAATTCATCGACAAAACCCTGTATTCGTCGACGAAATTCAGAGCAGCCAAAAACCTCGCTTGGTATTTTCTCGTCGACGAAGTCATGTATTCGTCGATGAATTTTCTTCTACACTCGTCGACGAACCCCTGTATTTGTCGACAAGTCCTGGCAATTTCCTAAAATTAAAATTATCCCCCAAAATGTAATGTCGTCGACGAAGTCTACGGCCTCCTTCTGTTTCTGTTCTATTTCTCTCCCTTATATTATTAAAATACTATTATTTTTTGGGTCACTACATAAATAGTTTCAATAATTATGATCACGTTGATCCAAAAAATCAACATCAAGACATTTGATGACTTTTGCAGGTGGCGCAATGTCATAGCAGTCAAAATTGCAAAAATTCTTTTTGGCAGATGTGGGGCCCATGTAGGCCCCACTTTTTAAAACCTTCTTGTTTTTTTTTCCACTTCAAGGACCCATGCGGGCTCCACTAATTTTTAATATTTTTAAATTTATTTTTTAAATTATTTCCTTTTTCTTTGGTCCCACACAGATCCCAATAAATTCCTCATTTCATTAATTATTTAAATATATATTTTTTTAGTAATATTTTCTCATTTTATTAGTCAAACTTTAAAATTTCCAACATTAATAAATTTCACTAAATAATTTTAGCTCAACAATTTTCTATCACTTTCTTTTTCAATACTTTTATATTATAAAATTAATTCAAATTATGAGTTTCTACTTTCTTCATTATTTGTTATATTTACATCCACTAGTAGTGTAGAATTATTTTTAATTTATATTGTTCGAAAATATAAAAGTATATATATCGTGTTACATTTCTGTTTACATACATTACTTTAAAATTAACATAAATGATTGAAAATATTTTTAAAATATTCAGTATAATATATACAGTGCAATACATTTTTTCTACTAAAATTATAAAATTAATTTTTAATTAATATTATTCAAATATATATATATATATATATATATATATATATATATATATATATATATATATAACGTTTCACATTTTTGTTTACATATATTATATACATTAAAATTAGAATAAATGATTGATTTCTCACTTACCTTCCACAAAAAATTTCTAATATTAAAAATTAATAATTATGTATAAATATATATATATATATATTTATATTTATATATGAATACATGCATACATGTAATTTAATAAGTGTTCAACTTTCTATATGTATATGGTAAAATATTTAAATTTTATTCAAATTTTACATTTTAAATCCTCATTCAATATTCTTATGATTTATATCTATATTTATTTTTTCAATTAATTTTACATTTAAATTGATCTGTGACAAATAAATTATATCATATATATATATATATATATATATATATGTGTGTGTGCATAATATTTTTAAAATTTTTACACACTACATACATATTATATTTGTAACGCCCCGAAACCGAAACTAGGGTCCAAAGTGCCACCTTTAAATAACTAAAATCTCTGATACCACAATTGTCATACCACCCGAACCCAATGGGATCCAGGATGAGACTTTCCATAATTTAGTCCAAAGTAAGCAGTGAAAATAAATTAAACAAGATCAAATGCTATACTAGAGTACTAACCATCACAAACATAAAGGTATCTCCAAGTAATAATATTACATCCCAAGGAAATATAAAAATGAAGTTAATTTAGTCCATACAAACCACTTACTCTAAATGATATTTTCTAATCCCTTCCCAAAGCTCTCTAACCTTGATTTCCTGTAGGTCCTAAAAAGTTGAAATGTTTATTGGGGTGAGACACTTTTCAGTGAGAAGCAATACATTATCATCAGTGTGTGGCTAACATAAGTTTAAGTGTAGACAAAATATAACCGTTAATTTAACTTTAAAGAAATTGCATTTATAAACTGTAACTCACGCCTATATAATTAGATATACATACCTTCCATTCCATTCATAAAATTCGGCCCATTTTTTGCCCCATTTATATCATTTACACATTTGCATAAAGAACTCCCCTTTTTGGACTATTGTCATGTTTCACCCCTATGACGAGTTGTACGGTCCATAGACTGGACGTAGTTTGGCTAATCGACCAAAACTAAATCAAAGTATCCTGTCTGTGAGTCTGATTTGCCTACCTCCTCCTTGTCCATACACCAGGAGGGTACTCAACCTCTCCTCTGGCCAAATCGGCTCTTCCATACCTACACTTTCTCACTAGTGTGGCTGCACTAAACTTCATCTCTATAGCTACAGTACCGAGCTTTCATTACATCTAGTTCTTCAGGGTTCTTATACCATATATAGCAATTTACATAAATAGAAACAGTAACATGATCTCATTTTCTCAACATTTAAAACATATTAGTATTTCCACATATCGGTGTAAAACCATCATATCATAAATCAGTATCAATCTGTCATTTCATAATTCATCATTTCTCATATCAGTATAAAACTATAACTTTTACCATACCATACCATAAAAACCAACAGATTTACTTATACAATAATAATCATCATCATGCCACACGATTTAAGTGATAATTCGTAATATAATAAACTATCAGGAGAAAGTATTTCATAACATACTCAGTGCACTTTCCTGAAAACAAGAGTATGATCACCTCCACAATTTAATATACTCAAAATATATATATATATATATATATATATATATTTATATACGTTACAGGAAAAAGGAGATGATCATCCCACTCACTTTGACTTTTTCCAAAATATGTGTATAACAACCAAAACCATCGATTCCATATGCACGAATCATTCGGAAAATATTCTATGATATTCCTGTATCCACTTACTCAATTTTAAATGGTTCAATTTCCAAAATAAACTGATATAATATAATCCCCTTATCCATACTCAACTTTAACTGGTTGGATTTTTAAATAACAACTAACATAATATCCCTAGGATCATAAACTCCAGTTTAATCGATGGAAATTTGAAAACAAACTGACATAATTTATTCCCCTTACTTGTTCTTGAAAATATGTTTGTTACGTTCGGAAGAATGAAATCCTAGCTTCTCAACTAGCCGAGGACGAGGACCGTATTTATGAAATTATGAAAGATGCTATATTATCGTGTATTATATGTTATCAGAACCCGGATGTTAGTTTAGTTTAGTTCAGGAGCACCGTACCATAGCTTATAGATCAAATATATATATATATTATTAGATTGGTGCTAACCACCCCACGAGGGGGTGGGAGATGGATAGTCGATGTGGCTTTCAGTAGAGTGTGGATGTCCACCTGGTAGTCCGGACCAGAGTGTGGCGGGCCCATCGTACTTACATACATTTTTGACTCGGCAGTGGTCGGCCAGCCATTGTCGAGTCCCGCCTTCGGGCTGCACAACCCGTCATGGGGGGTAATACATGACATCAACTAGCTATTCATCCTGGGTATGTTTTCAGTATTATCAGTTATAACATATGTTTTATGTATGATATGATTTATTAGAAAAAATGAAAGTATGTGATTATTTAGTACGATATGATGAACGTTTACAGAAATATGAAATGTACTGTATATGTATAATTGTCTTAAATGTTCATGTTGCCACACAGCTGTATTTAGTTTATTTTCCCTTACTGAGAAGTGTCTCACCCCCGAATATTAAATGATTTTTAGGAAATCTAAAGAGACCAGCGGGTCAAAGCCGCCGTTGAGTGGGTTGAGCTTCCCTACTAGAAGGGTAAACGTTGATCTAGGATCGAAAGATTTTTGTTGTATGATCCTAAGATTATTTTGATATTTTGGAGGTTGTATATAAATTCAGTATTTTGGTGATGTAGTAAACTCTAGTATTATATAATCTATGGTTATGCAAATGTGATTTATATTTACTGCTGCTTAAGTTTCCACTGTGAATGACAGGTGTCCCCATTACCCACGAGTTCAGGTTGACTTTTTTATTTATTATGCTTCATTTTATATTAATATTTTGAGGTCGTTACAGTAGCTCTAGGTTGAATAAATTTTTTGAGGCAAATTTTAAAGGCCTCGTCGATAAACCCAATGGTCTCGTTGATGAACTCATGAAAGCCACTCGGCGATGAATAGTGTTATCTCGTCAACGAAAAAATACCACGAGCCTATAAAGTACAGACAGTACACTCATCGATGAACGAGTGTCGTACACTCGTCAACGAACGTACCCATTTGTCGATGAAGGTCGGGACGCTAATTCACGTTTCAGCGCGGACATGGACAAAAACTCTTGTTTTTAAATGATCCAATGGCCAAGATTTAATCTAGGGCTAAGAACACTTATAAAAATAATTTCTAAACCCTAGAGCACCACTTTTTGCCTATCTCTTGAGAGCCTTGAGCTTATTGCATCAATCTTTGGCAAACCTTTGAGAAGCTTTGAACATATTGCTAAGAATCGTTGCCTGCACTACAAAGAAGTCACATTTGTCTAGGCATTCGCATATTCAAGATTTGAGCAAATACACACATGACTTCTGCTAAATTTGTTTGATCTTGAGGTTTGGAAAAATATTTTATTGAGCTTTCAAATTTTTTATTAATCGGTCATCTTCTCCATTATTTGTTTATTAAAAAATCTTTTTGGGAGCAAGAAACTAATTTTCCCATAGCTATTTATTTGAAAAATCTTTTGGGAATAGTATTCTAAAGTTTTGAATTTGTGGGATATTCAAAGTTATATTTGTATCCAAAGAGATCTATCTTATTGGAGCAAAAAAGTATTTGAAAAATAGTGTTTTAAATCTTTGAAATATTCAAAGTCATATTTTTATTCAAGGATTTAATCTAACGAGTTATTTGATAACAACAACTTAGATCTGCATAATATTCAAGACTATTTTTTTTAAGATCTTATTTGGTAAAGGTAGATTTGTGAAGCATATCATTCTTTTTATAAATATCATATTATTACATACATACTGAACTTCAAGCATTTATCATATGATTATGTGTTAGGATTTATCTTGTACTCACTAGTTTGGTTAGAAGCATTTTGAGTTGTTGCAGAAAATGTAATCTTTGTTTTGTATACACGGTTTAGACTATGAACCGAGATTGAGGAGGAAGCTACGCCTCTTGTAAGCAGCAAATTGTAAGGGAAACTTTGTTCCAGTTAAAGAAGTGGACTTCTAGTGGAATCCTTGAGTGAGTTGCTCAAGTCGAGGACATAGGCTGGGGTAGGCCGAACCTCGTAAAAATCGAGTTTGCATCTCTCTTACCCTTACCTCTCTTTAATTTCCGTGTAATCTCATTGTGTATGTGTTGAACTTTTAGTACGTGTGTAAGTAATTTGGTAACATTGTATGCTTGATAAAGACACACATAAAATTAATTAATTATGAAATATTGAGGTGGTTGTGAGTAGCTTGCAAGTTTGAAATTGATAGCTTTCAAAATTAAAACCTAAAGGACCTATTTTTTAAAATACCTAATTCACCCCCCCCTCTTGGGATAACACCGTAATTCACAGTTTCCTTGAGATTTCTGAAACCATCGACGGTTTTGTCTTACCAAACTGTTGCCTTACTGAAATCATCGACGGTTTTTACTGAGGTTCCTCAAATCATCGACAGTTTGGTCCTGTCCCAAATTGTTTTCCTTCTTTTCTTTTTCTTTTGATTTTTCTTTTCTTTTCTTTTTCTTTTCTTGGTTCGGGTTCCTACAATATTATTCATATGAATTTATTAATATTTGTCAATTATGTTGAACAAATAATATAAAACAATGTGTTAAATTATGATATTATTGTCAAAACTAATTATTAAAATACACACACACACACACATGACAATTAATCTCACTAAAAATACACAAAAAAGTTATTCCTAAATATTATTTGTATTAGGACTCATCTTCTTCTCCCTCTTTTCTTTTCTGTTTGCGTTTCGTCTTCTTTTTTTTTTTTTCCTATTTTTTATACACAATAGTTGGTCCTCCAACAGAAAAAGGGAGTCTTATTACTGGTTTCCCTTCAAGAATCATCTTCAGTAATTGATGGTGAAAATTTTCCCTTCTGATTAAACAAAATTTGATTACTTCTTCAAATAATTCCTTCCTATTATTAAAATTGTCAGTTAATCAAAGAAACTATAAGCTGATATATTTTTAAAATGATTTAATTAGCAATTAATTGCACTAAAAATATTTTAAAAAGTTATACTTAAATATTATTTGTTTTCAATGTAATATTTATTCTCCACTGAGTGAGAAAGTTAGATTGATCTATTTTTGTCGTAATTTAATTAACAAGTAAACTCACTAAAAATACATTTAAAAAAATTATACTTAAATATTTTTTGCCTTATATGTATTTTAAAGGTATTGTTTAACAAAATTGTCTATTCCACATTTGATTTTCCTATTTACCTTTATTAATAGTAAGATTATATTTACGTTTAAGTTCCATGCTATAATTATATATTATTGCTACTTTATATCGTTACCATTGGCCTTAAATTTTAGATTTTTTTTTCACTTATTTCATATGTATTTCTTTTTCCTTTTACATTATCCCGCCGCAAGTGTGGATAGCCTTTCTCGTTATATTTAAATTAGAAATGTGTAATAATAAATATAAAAATTGAATAAAATTTTTCAAATTAAATATTCAAATTTTTTTTTAAATAAAATGAAATATAAAATATCATTTTTTTTAATTTGAATTATCCATAATACCATATAATATTTTGAAATTTCTCATAAATGATTAAATCAAGCTTTGTAAGCACTATTAATAATTGAATTATTGAATAATAATTAAATTAATAATTTCTATACTTGATAACGACTTCTATACTTAATACTTTGGAATCCTTTGTGAGAAAAAAATTGCAATTTAAGTTTTTTTAAATAATATTAATAATTGAATTAATGATTTACATATCTGATAATAGTAATTGCACTAATTCATGAAAAAGCAAATGAGATGATTAATATCTTGAAAACCCTCTATAAACTAAGTTATTTGTATTTTGAAACCTTCATATAAATTAATAATTTATTTTTTTTATAATCACTAATAATAATAATTGAAACATAATATTTTTTAATTAACCTGAATAGTTGAACTAATAGTTTCTTATATTAGCTAATAATAAATAAATCAATAATTTATGTAATCGCCAATAATGCTTGAATCGTTGTGTGAAATAATAAATAAAATAATTAACATTTTAAAAGTGTCCAATAAATAAAAAGATTAGTATTTTGAAATATTCTCATAATTTTGTAATTTAATTTTTGTTAATGCTAATACTAATAATTAAATTATATAAATTATTGAATTAATTTGTGCAACAATAATAATTGAATTAAATTGTTTTGTAATATAAAAATAAATATTTTTTTATCAAAATAATCAGCATAAATGAAAACTATTAATGTGATTCCTTAACTATTTTTTTTATCTAAAATCTTATCAAATATTTTTTAAAAGATTGTAAATATTTTTCATTTTAAAAAATAAATGAATTCACCTAATTCATTGGTATATTAAAAGCATATAATGATAAATTGATATTATGCTTCTTTTCATTATTATTTTTTTCTTCTAATCTTGCATCTAATGTAAATCACAAAACAGGTCACAAAGAATCATAGTCTTAAGTAGAGAATGTAGGTATAGTATTGCTAAATGTATACTGTTCTCGTTTGGACACTATGGTAATTTTTTGTTTTCTTTTACCAAATGTGCCAAACCTTAATATAACAGTCATACAACAATAGTGCCAATAGAGATGCAAACAAAATAAAAATTGCTAGCTCCAATAGTTTTATAAATTATTAGATCCAATGGTTTCCTCTTTTATCTCCCTTTTTTTTTTTTCAGTATCGTCGGGTGTCCACACAACTAATCTCACGCCCCGTGGCAGCCGACCCCATAGTTCCATAGAGATAGTAAATTCAAGAGCCAACCGCAGGAATCGAACCCGAGAGGGGATGTAACCTTGACCTCGTGAAAGGCACTCCCAGCATCTGCCCTGCCAACTGAGCTACACCCTGGGGGTGTCTCTTTTATCTCCCTTGCTCTTAGTTCTCATTGACATTGCCAATGCTACCCAATAACAACAACAATGATATATATAAGGATTGGAATTTATGGATCGATGAATATATTACAAAGATACAGGAATTGGATAAATGGATTACAAAGATAGATGGATATATTCATGAAAGGAGAGAGGGAGAGGGGGCCTTGGGTAGAATAAAGATGTTGATACTCCTTAAATATGAAAGAGAATAAAATTAGCCCCTTGGATTTTAGGGATATTGTTGTGCAAATCAATGCACAGCTGAAACAAATAATTGCACAATGCAACGCTTAACAGTGAAATATACAGAATACACAATCACGTAGATTATAATGAAAGCAATAAAATAATGACATGGAGAATTACATGGTTCGGCAATGCCTACATCCATGGGAGAAAACGGCAATGAATTATTTCACTATCTTGTGTCCAAAGACATAGAGTTACATCATATAACATGTATATATAACCATCCGTGAGGTTTTCCCCTCGAAACCCAACCTTTCCAACTTCCCAATTCAAGAAAACCAACGCTAAGTAACCGAGCCAAACCGTTGACGATTTCAAACATACCGTCGAGGGTTTGAAGTCGAGACCAAACAGTTGATGTAACAGGACAAAAACAGTCGGCTATCGATGGTTTCCTTCTGCATGGCCAGCAACTCTGTTTTCAACTATGTTTTCTATTTATACATACATTCCATTCAACATACATATTACAAAAATCTCCACCTTGGCGAATATACACCCCTTAGGACAAAACTGAAAACATAACTCGCTACTCCACCTGGGACAATAGGTTGGGATCACCTTTCGTCTAGCAACTGGAGATATAAACCAAGTCCAAGCAATGCTTGAACTTGTCTGTGGCAACTTCAGCTGCTATCATATACCCCAACTCAATTGTAGATAGTGCAACTAGAGACTATACCCTGAACTCCCAACAAATAGGTCTTCCCACAACAGTAAACACATACCCTGTTGTATACCTTCTGTCATCTAAGTTTCCTACATAGTCTGCATCCACAAATCCCACAACTGACGGATCACTCTGTCGCCTGCCAAACATGATGTCATAGTCTGAACTACTCAAACTAACAACTTGTGTCAGACCTGGTCTTGTACTAACCATAGCATACATAAAACACCTCACTGTACTAGCATAGGGGACCTTTGACATGTCACGAATGTCATCATCCATCCTTGGGCATTGAGTGGTAGACAATTTTAAATGATTTTCCAACAATGTACACTCCGATTTTGCATTGGTCATACTAAATCTCTCCAATACCTTCTCCACATAACTGCCCTAAGACAACCACAATCTCCCTGCAACTCTGTCCCTACGAATCTTTGACCCAAGAATCTTCTTGGTCGCACCCAAAACCTTTATGTCAAATTCTTTTCTCAATAGAGCTTCCAACTGATTAACTTCAATCAAAGTCTTCCTATCAATTAACATGTCATTCACATAAAGATACTAGAGAAATCATCTACTTGCATCCTATTGCGTTCTTCCCTTCTGGAAGCTCTACCAACTCCCACATCTGATTCTTATGCAATAACTTCATCTCCTCTACCATAGCACTCATCCATTTATTTTTCCCTTGGCTGTGCACCGACTCTTAAAAAATAGTAGGAACCTTACTACTAGTAATGAATGCATAAGATATCAGATCATCAAATTCATACCTGGATTGTGGCCTAATAGTGCATCTAGGTCCATTGTGAATCTACTGGTCTCCCAAGCTAGAACTCCCTGCATTATGAATAATGTCATCTCTGCCCTGAATTTCCAACTCCACTTGCATCACATGCTCATTATTGATGTAGTTTTATGGCACCTGTTTCTCTTCATCTACCTAAGTAGGCTACACCATGGCTTTCTTATCAAAAAATCATGTCTCCACTTATCACCACCTTGTTTGCCATTGGATCCCACATCTTAAACCCACCTTTCTGATACCCTAGAAAGACGTACCGTCTAAACTTTGCATTAACCTTAGATATCACCTCACTAAAAAAGTTTACAGCTGGACACTCAAACACTCTCGAATCAGAGTAGTCTACCGCATTACCTGTCCACACCTCTCATAGAACTTTTCCATCTAATGATACCCTTGGCGATCAATTAATTGAGAAACACGTCATACTTACTAGCTTTGTCAATAAGTTCCTTGCAAGCCCTACATACAACCTGAGACACCAAGCCACACCATTTTGTTGTGGTGTCCTGTGTATTATGAGGTGTCTCCCTATGCCATGATGCTCACAAAACTCTTTGAATATCAACGTACTCAATTCTATTATCTAACCTGAGGATCTTTCTCCTAGTCTAGTTTTCCACCTCAGCCACAAGTTAAATCTGGCAAACATCTTTGACTTGTGCAGCATGAAGTACATCCAGACCTTCTGTGATAAACTCATGAAGTACATATGTCCAACCTGTGATGTTATTCTCATCGGTCCCCAAACATCTAAATAAATGTAGTTAAGAATACCCTCTATATTGTGTGTGGCTGTTTTACACAAAATAGTATTATCTGACTCATAATCTATAACCGCAGCACCACCTACAATTGTAGTACCCAGTAGTGCATAGATATTTCCCGCTAACTTCTGCCCCTGAATCATCATTAGAACACATTTACACACCTTCATTACCCCACTTTCAGACTTGCAACTAAAGCCTAATGAAATCACATTCTTCCGTAGGTCTGGTACATGTCTTACATCCTATAATGTTCTCACAACACCATCATATATTTTTATTTTAATATTCCTTATTCCAATAATTTTGCATAAAGCATCATTTCCCATTAGAATAGAACCAAAATTTACTAACCTGTAGGTGCTGAACCAATTTTTATTTGGTTTCATGTGATAAGAATATCTAGAATCTAAGATCCAAGAATCCTTCTTCTTCCCAGAGTGCAACCAAGATTTATAATTACTCGATCCGCTCTGGAAATTTCTTTTCCCATGTTCCTAGTTACTCTTTACCACAAGTCATTCACCTTGCGAAATCTCATCGCAGACTTTCTTCCTCTGATACCACTTGTTAGCACCAAAGGAGCCTATGGGTGGGCTTGATATACATGGGTGAGCACCAACTTCACGTCTCAAATTTTATGATGTCACTCACCTAGAGTAACGAACCATTAGCTCTGATACCACTTTTTAGCACACGAGGAGCCCATGGGTGAGCTTGATATATGACCCAAAAGCTTAAGCCTATTAGGTTTTGGACCCAACCATGTATATAAGAACTCATCATCCACTTAAATTTTCCAATGTGGGACAAACTCACAAGTGGAATTCTCAACAATCTCCCCCTCACTTGTGAGTTCCAACTACTCCCCCTTGAACGAAAATTGTCTCCCTCATGGTAGTGAGCTTAATTCCCCAACAGGCTCAAGTGGACCTTACCACTGGTGCCTTATGTGTCTTAGATTACATTCTACATACCTTCGAACCAATCATATCTCTCACGTCTTGACCCTATTTGGATCCATCCTAGGCTTAGATGATCCTTATTGGCCTCAGTTACACACTTAGTCCTCCAACTGTTAGCACGTTAGAAGAATTAACTTCACGTCTCGACTTTTACGATACCATCGACTCTGATACCACTTATTAGCGCTAGAGGAACCCATGGGTGGGCTTGATATACATGAGTGAGCACCAACTTGACCCAAAAATTTAAGTCTATTGGGTCTTAAGCCCAACCATGTATATAAACATTCATCATCCACTCAAATTTTTCAATGTGAGGCAAACTCACAAGTGGAATTCTTAACAACATGTATATATAACCCTCCCAGAGGTTTTCAGGGCGAAACCCAACCTATCCAACTTCCCAATTCAAAATTTGAAAACCCGCGCTGAGTAACTAAGTCAAACTGTTAACATTTTCAAACATATCGTCGATAGTTTGAAGTCGAGACCAAACAGTTCATGTAACAGGACAAAAACAATCGATTATTTCTTCCTACATAGCCAACAACTCTGTTTTCAACTATGTTTTCTCTTTGTACATGCATTCCATTCAAAATATGAGCCACATATTACAACAAATATAAATTAGGTATAAGGCTAAAGAATATAATGGCAAATTTGTGTGTGTGTGTGTGTGTGTGTGTGTGTGTGTGTGTGTGTGAGAGAGAGAGAGAGAGAGAGAGGATTTTGGACAAGTAGGAGTAGGCGAAATCAAAAATATATACGAGAGAGAGATTCTATTCCTTGCAATTAAGTCAATAGTTGCTAATGAATGATTTGTTTTTTTTTTTTCTTTTTTGTCAATACATTTGAATAGTGACAACCAATCATATTCAAGAAGAAAAAGTACAACCAACCAAAAATTAATTTAAAATTTTTTAAAATATAAAATTATCATAATTTACGATTGTGAGTTTGTAGAAAATAATTTTCATTTTCCATTTGAATTTTCAAAAATTTATTAAAAAGTTAGCTAATTTTTTTTATTTTTATAACATTTATATGAAATAAATGTGTTGGCTTTGGTATATTACCAAGAGGGGGTGAATTGGGTATTTAGAATTTCTCTCCTAGGTTCAACTAATCTAACAACAGTATTATTCAACCTAGGATCTGTCTAAGCACATACCATTACCCTAACAGAATGATACTGAGCAAATATATAAAACAGATGCAGCAGACTCAGTATTTTCAAATCATTCATAGTATTTAAAGCATGCATAGCATTCACTTAACTATTCAAATATAAACATACATGTGCATAAATTAAATTGTAGAAATATAAAGAGTATAGGGAAAGAGAGAATCGACACAAGATATGTTATCGGGGTTCGGCCAACTGTGCCTACGTCCCTGCCAGATTGGTTACTCGTGTCGTTAGTACATGTGGGAAAAAGATTATAGTAGTCAAATAAATAGAGTGAAATAGTTGTTCTTCAATTTGAAATTTTAATTATTATTTTCTTTTTGGAAAATTTTTATTGTAAAGTAATGAATAATCATGAAATTAAATTTTCATAATGGTTTAATATAAAGGAAATATTCTCAATTACTACTTTGAAAAATAATTTAAAAAATCTTTTTTCTACTTGTCTATATATATATATATATTTTTTAAAAATAAGATGATATATTTTTAATTATTTGCATATAAAAAATATTAAAAAAAATGTCTTCAATCCGGTTATTTATCAGTTGAATGGTATTACATAAAAATTAAATTAATTCTATTATTCACCTTATATATTCACCACGGAGATAAAGATGAGATGATAAATGGGAGCTAAATTTGATTCATTAATAATTGAAATTATTACATTGCACACGAACTAGGGATAAATTATTCTATTAATTAATAAATCAAAAATGCTATCATAAATTTTTTTTTACGAAATGACTTTTTGAATTAAACTAAGAGAATATAATGAAATGGAGAATATAAGAAGGGGTCAAGAATAAGAGATGAGATGGTATGATAGATTACCTTCTATTGTGTATATTTTCTAATATATCTAAGTATATATATATATATATATATATATATATATATATATAGTGGTCAAATTAACCCAACACATGACTGGTAAATTGATCTTGCTAAAACTTATGATCGGGTTGATTAAACATTTCTTCGTAACTTGCTCCATGATTTTGGTTTTCTCAATTGCTGTCTTAAACTTATTATGAGTTGCATTTCTAAAACTTTCTTTTTAATTCTTTGAAAGGGGTAGAAACTGAAGTATTTTATAACTCAAAGAGGATTATCTAATATCTCATTCTTACTATGCAACAATTAAAAAAACAATAATTTTATAAAATATTACTATATAAAAGTTTAAAAAATATATTTCTTTAATTCGAATATTGTACAGATCATAGCATCATTATGAATGAGTTGTATAATGACAAGGATGTTCTATTACTTTGGTAAATCAATTTTTAATTATCTTAATTCATTACTTTACATTTATTTAATTATTATTAGTTGTGGACATACACTATATCCATATTCCTAAATTTAAAAGAGATATGGAGGTGTTAAAGATAATAGGAGCGGAGTATAAGTCGGCCTTAGGATGCAAGAATGTTATGTATTCTCAATCATCTTCTTTGTATTCTTTCGATATAGTATATCAATATTTACTCATTGAAATACCCATGAATGTAAGTTTTACTCTTGTTCTACATTTTTGTGTGTTTAATTTCACTTTCTCGATGTGATCTTGATCAAGAATACTTTAAAAAAAAAAAAAAACACACAAACATTATTGATATACCAAGACTACCGTGGTTGCAAGATAAGCATTGAAAGATTAAAAATAAAAAAATTAAAGGCCTCCCAAAAACAACATCAACAACTAACAAAAACAGGATTACAAATCCAAATAAAACTAAATAAGAAACAAATCTAAACAGACCTATCAAAAACAAAAATAATAAAATCAAATCAAATCAAAAAAATAAAGAAAATCTAAACCTACCAAACAAAAATTGAGAGGTTGAACTAATGACGAAAGGAAGTGAGACACAACCTGTAAAGACATGGAAAATTATAATTATTTAAAAATTATGAAAGATAAGAAATAGAATGGATTAAAAAATAATAAGGGGAAAAGGAAAAATTTTGAAAGAGAGAACAGCAGACCTTGTCAACGAATCTTTTGTCCTCATCGACAAGTGTTCTATTAGGGATCGTCGACGAAATTCAGTTTCTCGTCGACGAAGAGATCCCAAGTGAGTGAATTTGAGATTTTAAGTTTCATCGACGAATGCATCCTCTCGTCGACGAACTCCCTTCTGTGGTTCGTCGACGAATCTTGTCTTCTCGTCGACGAAGTCACGTGGCAACATCGTGTATAAAAAGGTTGGAGGAAGCTTCTTTGCAAAGAAAACATATTTCTGTTCGTTTTTCTCTCTCTAAAACGTCCTCAGACCTTCTATCTAAGATTCCAGCCTGGATTTAGCCCGAAACAACAAACAAAAACCACTATGGTGTTCCAGGGAAGATTATCTACACATCTAACGGAGCAGATTTCTAAACTGGACTTTTTAGGAAACGCTCTAAAGTTGAGGTAAGGGTTTGACTTCCTAGTTTTTGGGGTATTAAATGTTTATTTAAGGTTTATGGGTTGATGAATTGTTGAAATAGTAGGATATTTGGGGTTTATCTTATTAAACTAGGGTTTTTTATTCAGGGTTCGAGTGAGCGCCACATGCATTATTTTAGGGTTCATGTTGGCGTAATTCAAGGAAATCAGGTAAGGGAAATATATTAAATCAGGATTTTTGAAGAAATAACTGGTGAAAAATGTAAATATTATGTATATATGTATATGATTTTTATGTGGGTTCTAAAATGCTAACCGTTTGAATTGTAAATTTCTAAGCCTAGGACTGTGTTACTTGATATTATTTTCAAAAATGGAAAGTTAAAATGGCATATTTTCTGAATAATTATGTAATAAAGTAAATGTATATTTTCAGCATATTAATGATGATTATGGGTTGGCTTATTTTCAGTGAACGTATGAAATATGTTGTTAAATTGTGTGGCATGAGTAAAATGAAGATTATGTGTTAAACTATGATATACGTATAAGATGTTGGGAATACTGGACATATATTGAAAACCAAAATGTGATATGAATTATTTTGCATGTGTTTGGTAATGTTAAATTATAATGTATGGTTTAAGAACTCTGGTGGACCAGGAAAAATGGCACAATATTGTTGCAGATATGTATGGAGTGCTAGTGCATCCACACATCTTAGATAGAGTTTGGAGACGGGATGATCGATTATGCTGGGGAAGGGTAGTGTTCCCCTGGAGTCTAGACCAATATGGGAATAGTCAATCGTCCCTACATACTGTAGAATGTGGTTGATTTAACTCTGGAGGGCCAACCAGGATTAAGTCCAACCTTTGAGTCACACAACTCGTCATGGGGCGGAAGCATGATTAGGATTTATCACCAATATAAAGGGTTCTAAATGCATAATTATAAGTTTAACCATGGATAATATGAGATTAGTGGATATGGAAATGGCAGTTATGGAAGTAATGGATATAAGATCAAGAGACGAAAATGATAGGGAAACGGAATATGTGAAAACAGAAAAGAATATAGAAAGAGATGATGAATATGTGACACATGAATTTAGAATATGAAAGTGATTGTAATGAATGGTACAGTGATAACAGCATAAAGAGTAATGTAGTAAAGTATTATCAGTATTGTATATAGTAGTATTACTTACATTCGGGGTGAGGTATACTCTTCGCCCGAGAGCTTGCTGAGAAAGGCGAGTGTCCTAATAGATATCAGATGTAGTTGTGGGCTACATAACATGTTAGGGCAAAGGGAAGCTACTTGTATGGGCGGGCTTCTGCCGGTAAACCTTTGTGTGAATGTATGAGTACAAAATAAATTAACCACCTAAGGGCTTACTGAGCAAGGTAAGTGCCTTTATATGCTTCAATTGTGACCATAGGTCGCTTAGGGTATAAAAGCAGAGGGGTGCTACTTGTATGGGCGGGTAATCACCCCTATCCTTGGGAACTCTCGTTGGTAAAATATCTTTCATGTGTTTGAGTAGGAACAAAGAATGATTTCATAATTGCGGTTTATTTGAAAATAATGAATATACATATATGTTGTACTTTAACCTGATGATTGTCACTTTAATGTATTCCTTCCTTATTGAGATGTGTCTCACCCGATAGTTAAATTTATCTTTTTCAGGACCTTCGCGGGATCGAACTTAGAGATACTTTTGAGAGAGAGAGAGGGTATGGACTATTGGTTTTTGTATATTCTCTTTTGGGTTTGTTTATGTTTTTAGAGATGTTTATGGATGGTTGTTAATACAGGATGTGGATTATGTTTTTGAGATGTATATAGATGTAGAAACTCTAATATATATTATTGAGGAGTTGTGATTATTTCCATTGCGTAACTTATTTAGAACCAGGTTCAGGTAAATGGAACACGTGGCACCCGGGCCCCACTTGGCGAGTTCGGGGCGTCACGAGATGGTATAAGAGAATTATTTCAAATAACAGTCCGGACCTTGGTTTCGGGTTCATGGGTTACATTTTGGTATCAGAGTATCAGGTTTTGGGATTCTGCAAACTTAAGGGATGATAAATACCAAAGTATAGGAATAGGTGATAATGAGGATAGAAAATGGGTAGGTTAGGTGTTGAGAAGTATAGGATTCTGTCTTGTAACCTGAAGGAGGAAATACGTCGACGATTTCCTGTTATTTTTCTTAAGCAGTCGACGGCCTTAGAAAAGTCACGGTAAACCTTAGATGATTTCATTTCTGAGCTGTGAGACTAGTCCTAAATTGAGAAGTTGAGTGTATATTGGAATTTAGATTAATGATTGTGTTGATAGGGATATGATAATGGAATTCTTATCCCTTTTCTGCTCTATTTGCATAATGGAACATAGGGATGAGGATATGGAGGCTGAAGGAAAAGATGATTCAGAAACTTCCAGTGAAGAAGACATTAATACCTCCACGATGTTGAGGGGTATAACCCAACAGGTTATGACAGAAATGAGAAAAGATGCTAGAAGGCAGAATTGTCCAGTAGTAGATCAGGTCTGCAACATCAAGGAGTTTATGAGACTGAACCCTCCTACTTTTGAGGGAGGACCTAATCCAGTGCCTACAAAAAACTAGGTTCAACAAATAGAAGAGATACTGGAAGTAATTAACTGCACGGATGAGTAGAAGGTCCACTATGCTGCATTTAAGATGACTGAGGATGCGAAACACTAGTGGCTTTTTGTGAAATTACTAGAGGAATAGAGGTTAGTAAAGATAGCTCTGATGTGGGATCGATTCAAGGAGCTATTCTTCGATAGGTATTTTCCCTTATCTATCAGAGAGGAAAAGATTGAAGAATTTATTAATCTCACATAGGAGAATATGACTATAGGGGAATATGCAGCTAAATTCGTTGAACTATCGCATTTTGCTTCGTTTCTGATCCCGAACGAGGCAAGGAAAGTCAGGAAGTTTAAAAAAGGCCTGATAAGAAGGCTTTACGAGCTTGTAGTGGGGTTCTAAGTCCAGAATTTCTCAGACTTGGTGGACAAGGCTTTAGTGCTGGAGAAAAGCATTCAGGGTGGTATAGAACCGACAGAGCAAAGGAAGAGGCATGCACCTCCTAGGATACGGTGGGTTCAAGGCAAGAGACGATATATCAGGGTTATTCTAGTTATCAGGATAATCTGTCATACCCTATATGTTAGAAATGTAATAAGAGGCATAGGAATGAATGCCGAACCGAGGGTCCTAACTATTACAGGTGCGGTAAACCGGGGCATATTAGGAGGTACTGTTAAGAGCTGCTGCCTGTTGTACCTGCACCAAACCAAATTAGGGGAAATCAGCAAGTACCCCCAAGGTGGAGGTGATCCAGCATGAGTGTATATGATGGTCCTAGACGAAGAAGATAAAGCCAAGGGGGCAGGTATGAGTTTATGTTAAGATAATGATAGTTTTATTTAATTATAGATGATGCAAAAGTTTATTTCATGGTATATACTGAATTGTATGAGATATAGTGAGTTAGTCAATTGTAGAAATGTGAAAATAAATTATTAGCAAAAATTTCGAGGACGAAATTTTCTGGAGGGGAGAATGTAGAGACCCGAAAAATTATAATTATTTAAAAACTAGGAAAGATAATAAATAAAATAGATAAATAAATAATATGGGGAAAAGGGAAAATTTTGAAAGAGATAACAACAGACCTCGTCGATGAATCTCTTGTCCTCATCAACGAGTGTTCTACTAGGGATCGCCCACGAAGTTCAGTCCCTCGTTGACAAAGAGATCTCGAGTGAGTGAATTTGAGATTTTAAGTTTCGTCAACAAATGCATCCTCTTGTCTACGAACTCCCTTCTATGGTTCGTCGACGAATCATGTCTTCTTGTTAACGAAGCCAAGTGACAACATCGTGTATAAAAAGGTTGGAGGAAGCTTCTCTGCAAAGAAAATATATTTCTCTTCGTTTTTCTCTCTCTAAAACGTCCTCTCTGCCTTCTCTCTAAGATTTCGACCCGGATTCAGCTCGAATCAACAAACGAAAACGGCTATGGTGTTCTAGGGAAGATTCTCTACACATCTAGCGGAGTAGATTTCTAAATTTGGCTTTTTAGGAAATGCTCCAAAGTTAAGGTAAGGGTTTGGATTCCTAGTTTTTGGAGTATTAAATGTTCATTTGAGGTTTATGGGTTGAGGAAGTGTTGAAATAATAGGATATTTGAGGTTTATCTTATTAAACTAGGATTTTTGATTTAGGGTTCGGGTGAGTGCCACAAGCATCATTTTGGGGTTCCTATTGACGTAATTCAAGGAAATCAGGTAAAGGGAATATATTAAATTAGGATTTTTGAGGAAATAACTGGTGAAAAATGAAAATATTATGTATATATGTATATGATTTTTATGTGGGTTCTAAAATGCCAACTGTTTGAATTGTAAATTTTTTAGCCTAGGGTTGTGTAATTAGATATTATTTGCGAAAATGAAAAGTTAAAATGACAAATTTTTTGGATAATTGTGTAAAAAAGTAAATGTATATTTTTAGCATATTAATGATGATTATGGGTTGCCTTATTTTCAGTGAACGTATGAAATATGTTATTAAATTGTGTGACATGAGTAAAATGAAGATTCTGTGTTAAACTAAGATATATGTATAAGATGCTGGGAATACTGGAATGTATTGAAAACTAAAATGTTATATGAATTATTTTGCATGTGTTTGGTAATGTTAAATTACAATGTATGGTTTAAGAACTCCAGTGGACCAGGAAAAAAGGCACAGTACTGTTACAGATATGTATAAAGCGCTAGTACACCCACACGTCTTAAATTAAGTGTCGAGACGGGATGGCCGATTGTGCTAGGGAAGGGTAGTATCCCACTAGAGTCTAGATCGGTGTGGGAACAACCAATCGTACCTACATACTGTAGAATGTGGTTGATTTAACTCTGGAGGGCCAACCAGGGTTAAGTCCAGCCTTCTAGCCGCATAACCCATTATGAGGCGGAAGCATGATTAGGATTTATCACTGATATAAAGGGTTCTAAAAGCATAATTGTAAGTTTAACCATAGATAATATGAGATTAATGGATATGAAAATGACAGTTATGGAAGTAATGGATATAAGATCAGCAGATGGAAATGATATGAAAACAGAATATGTGAAAACAGACAAGAATATAGAAAGAGATGATGAATATGTGACACATGAATATAGAATATGAAAGTGAATGTAATGAATGACATAGTGATAACAACATAAAGAGTAATGTAATAAGGTATTATCAGTATTGTATATAGTAGTATTACTTACATTTGGGGTGGGGTATACTCTTTGCCCAAGCGATTGCTGAGAAAGGCAGGTGCCCTGATAGATATCAGATGTAGCTGTGCGCTGCATAACGTATTAGGGTAGAGAGAAGTTACTTGTATGGGCAGGTAATCTTCCCTATTCTCGGGAACTTCTGCTAGTAAACCTTTGTGTGAATGTGTGAGTACGAGATAAACTAACCACCTAAGGGCTTACTGAGTAAGGTAAGTGCGCTGATATGCTTCAATTGTGACCGTAGGTCGTGTAGCGTATCAAAGCATAGGGGTACTACTTGTAAGGGAGAGTAATCACCCCTGTCCTTGAGAACTCTCATTGGTAAAATTCCTTCCATGTATTTGAGTAGGAATAGAGAATAATTTCATAGTTGCGGTTTATTTGAAAATAATGAATATACATATATGTTACACTTTAACCTCATAATTATCACACGCTGATTTAATGTATTCTTTTCTTACTGAGATGTGTCTTACCCAATAGTTGAGTTTATCTTTTTCAGGACCTTCATGGGATCGAGCTTAAAGAGCTCGGATTGTTGTAATACTTTTGAGAGAGAAAGGGTATGGACTGTTGGTTTTTGTATATTCTCTTTTGGGTTTGTTTATGTTCTCAGAGATGTTTATGGATGGTTGGTAATAGTGGATGTGGGTTATGTTTTTGAGATGTATATAGATGTAGAAACTCTGGTATATATTATTGAAGAGTTGTGATTATTTCTGCTGTGATTATTTCCACTGCATAACTGATTTAGAACCGGGTTCAAGTAAATGGAACACTTGGCACCTGAGCCCCACTTAGCAGGTTCAAAGCGTCACGAGATGGTATAAGAGAATTATTTCAAATAACACTCTAGACCCTGGTTTCGGGTTCGGAGCATTACACAACCTATCCATCCAAAGGATACCTTTCAGAGAACGTGATAAAAGATATTGTTCTTCGTAGATGACATTATTTCTCATTTCTCCTTTTCTAGCAAAAAAATTTGCCGCACTATTGTCTTCCCTGTATTGATGGATCACCATGAAATTAACTTCTTCTAACTCCGCCACGAGGTTCTCCCATAAATCTCAAAGATACAACAAAGTACATCTACTTTTTCGAAACCAATCAACAACAATTCGCGAGTCACTTTCAATAATCACATTAAAATAATAAAGCCATTTGTATAAACGAATTCATTCCAGAATTGCTTTTAGTTCTACACTATTGTTCGTACAATTGCCAAAATAGCTTTAAAAAGTCGTTTTCACCATGTCATGGTAGTCCCGAATAATTCATCTACCTCCTAAAGTACTCGGATGACAGTACTACCTTCGTCATTATTGTTTAGCAAAAGTAGTAGATCATTTGACAATACGTGAATTATTTTAAACTTATAAGCGCATTTTAAGAATATCGACGTAAAAAGATGCACATTGAAAACTACATCCTCTTCCTTTGGTTTGTAATATATAGATACTATGGTCATGTTCACAAAATAGATCGAATTTAACTATTTCATTCATTTTCTTTATATTTACGTGCCCTAAGCTTAGTTTAGCTCCCCTCTCCTGGATGCATAACTATTGAAAAATATATTTGATAGAGTTGATTGACATTATTACATTACTTGTTTAGCCCCTTGAGGAAAATGAGTTGTTAAAAGAAATTGTTGATTCTAAGGGTTTGATGAAAAAGTTATACGATGTTTGAAAATATTTAAAATTCTTGAAATGGAAATATATGTTCAAGATATATAATTAATTTATTGATAATTTGATAACAATTTAAAAAATAAATAAATAAACTAAAAACATTTATTCTATGTTTGGAGAGGACCTTAGATTTAGATTTATATTAGATTTACATAAAATATAATATAAAATTATATTAAAATTTATTCAAATCCATCTAAATCCAAATTTAAGATCTGAAATTCATACTTCTAAACGCAGCATTATATATATATATATGAGAATAGTTCATTGGAAAAAACTAACTCTTCGTTGTTAAAATTTTCAAATCCTTTACTTTTAAAAGTTACACACAAAACTTAAAAGTTGATTTTTTATAAGCTGAAAAAACAATTTAAAAAATAAAAAACCAAACTCATCCCTGATCAATTTTGCCATAAAATTAAAATCAAACATATAAAAGCATTCATGATTTAAGAATATTTAGTGTAAACTTTCTCTAATCAAATGATTTTTTCCAACAAAGCTATCCCTAATAAACTTACTTGAAGGCTAAACTTCTTTGTCATCGCCTAAATTGACAAATAAAAATCACTCTCCAAAAAAACTTGCCCCAACCATACTTTGTGCAAGAACTTCAATAGAAAATTGTCTCTAAAATATATGGAACCTAACCAATGTTATAAGTTAGCTTGAAAATTACAATGTCAATTTCAATATCCAACTTAGAATAAGAGATGAAAATTTGTATTACAAATATAAATTTTCAAATATTTTGAGAACGCATAGGGTATAGAAAATGGGGAAAAAGAAGCGTATTTGATTTTGCCAATAGAAGTTTATATAGAAACCAAACATCTTTTCTTGTATAGATCTGTTTAAATTAATGTTTAGAAATAAATTCTATTATTACCATATTCAAATTCTAAATAACTTATAATTATAATATAAGCAACCCAGAAACTAATAATAAAAACTCAACATAAAATAAGATAGACAACCCATTTCATTTCAACTTCTCTAACAAATTCTAATTTTTTTTATAACAAGCACCCAAAGTGCCATAGCACAGCGCAAATAATCTTCTTAATTAAGTCCATTAATTAGGAGGTGTGAAAGACTTTCATATGAACAAATATGTATTCACTTTACTACTGACCATGGGACATTATTTTCCTTAGAGATCTCTGAGACATATTATGTGTGTTTTGTGATCTCAAAATCTCATTAAATGTCACATTTATTCTAAACTTTTTGGACAAAAGACAATAATCACCCGAGATTTGGCACAAGAATATAGATTCTTGAAGTTTCAAAGATTTTACAAACCCCTCTCCCGAAATTCCAAGAATTCCACCCAACTTCTTTAAGGTTTATCAAAAGAACACAAATTTCTCTTTCTATTCTATAAAAAGACAAATCTTTTCAAGGGATATAAGCGCCAAAAAATCAAATTTCAAAGAAAATACATAAAATTTTTAAAAATGAAGAAAAGTTCCTGTCAAATCTGAAGAAAGGTAAAAGTCTCTTGCCTAAATTTTTTATCCCATAAATTTTTTATGACCCGTTGGATAATCAAAATGTATTTTAGGTTCCTTTTCATCATCAGGTTCTTGCATAGGTTCCAATTCAACATGTTCAACAACCCCAATTTAGGTTGCTACCAATAAGCTAATACCATTTCATAGGATAAATCATGAGTTGTCACCACAAAGATTTACCTCACTGAACAACATACCAAAGCATTCCATATCATAGCTTCTAAGAGTAGATCAGTGTTCAGATTAATTTACTGGTTTTGCAGAAATTATTGAAAGCATCATTAGCACAACAAATCAAGAATTGCATCCCATCCCAGGCTCCATATTTCAAAAGTTATATGCGCCATAACGAGAATCTATCTTGTAAGTTCTCCTAAGCCTGTGGTGCTCCAGAGCCCAACTCATAAATAGAATCACAAAAGTGAACACTTCCATACACCAGAACATAGTACAGCCGCATAAGATGAGTTTTTCCTGCCTATTGTTTGGGCAACCAGAGCACAAAATTTGTACAACATAGGAACAATAATGTAACATTTTTTGGAAGTCAGAAAGCAGAAAACACATTTTATTCACAACCACGCTCATATATTAAATTATTAACAGCACCGGTAGAGGTTGAACAGGTAGCATCTGCATCTTCAGCACAGTGCTATGCTGCTGCATCGGCTGTGGCCACAGCTGAATCTTTGGGCTTTTCAGCAAGGGCTGGACTCTCAGCCTCAGCTTCTTTTATTTGTCTCATTATATCTGCCTTCTCCTCCACAAGAGCTTCTATTTTACCATTTATCTTCTCTAACTTCTGCTTCAGCTTGCCAACATCCTTTCCCTTGTCCTTCCCATCAAGTTTTCTTTTCTTCTCACCTTTCTCCTTCTCTTTTCCTTTCTTCTTCTTTCCTTCCTCACCCTTCTCTTCCTGCTTCTTCTCCCCACCTTTCTTGCCTACTTCTTTCACATCCTCCTCTACTACAATCTCTCTTGAGGTAACCTGAGTGTTACCCTCATCCACTTCATCCTTGTGCTTCTTCTTCTCTTTCTTCTCCTTATCTTTCTTCTTCTTCTTCTTATCATCCTTTTCATCATCTTCAACTTCTTTTTCTTTGTCCTTGTCTCTCTTTTCTTCTTCCTTAACTCCTACTTTCTCCTCCTCCTTATCCTTGACCTTCTTCTCTCTCTTCTCCTTATCTTTCTTCTTCTTCTTTTCTTTTTTGCCTTCTACTTCTTCTTCTTTCTCTTTGGCCTTGTCTTTCTCTTCTTCTTCCTTGGATTTTCCTATTATTTTGTCTTCTTTATCCTTGACCTTTTCTTTCTCCTCTTTTTTGTCCTCCTTCTTCACATCATCCTTCTCCTTGCATTTCCCATCCTCATGCTTCTTCTTCTCCTTCTCTTCCTTTGCTTCATTGTCCTCCTTCACTTTCTCTTTGTGTTTCTCTTCATCCTCTTGTATCTTTGAGTCTCCATCTTTGTCCTTTCTCTTCTCCTTGTCTTTTTTCTCCTTTTTGTCTTTCTTCTTTGCGTCTTTTTCCTTGGTTTTTCTAGCTTCATCTTCCTCCTTGGGCTCTTCATTTATATCATCCTCACTCTCTTTTTTCTTCTTTTTACCCTCAACTTTCTCTTTCTTCTGTCCTTCATCTTCATCTTCATCCTTCTTCTTTCCCTCTTTTTTCTTATTGGACTCTTTTTCCTTGTCCGTCAATTTACCCTCATCTTTCCCTTTATGTTTCTCTTTCTTATCCTCCTTTTTTTTCACCTCTTCTTTCTCAGCAGATTTGGTTTTCAATTCAAGTTCCACCTCAGTCTTCCCTTTCACTTCATTATGTTCTTCATCCTTGCTCTTAAGTTTGACATGTAGTTCTTCCTTTTCCACCTTTCCACTTCCCTTTTGCACAATTTCAGAATTGTCTACCATCTCTTGATATTTGTTGAAACGTGGTAATGTAAATGCTTATGTGCTCACACTCAACTTCCTGAAGCAAATGCAGCATCATATTTAGCTATCAATCCCACATAAATCTTTGAACTACTAATAAAGAAGGAATCAGTTCACAACAAATAAAGAAATGTTATTGTTATATTCAAATACAGTAATAAAAAATTTTTAAATAGATTAATGAAGAAATATGGAAGTCATTAATAAGTTAGAGTAGTGCTCAGATTGCACATTTAGATGACTTGCATTTAGACCGCAAATGAGCCAAGCCACTCAGTAAGAGGTTGTCCAACTTGTTCATTACATAAATTGAGTGATTCCTGAGAAGCTCATTTAATAAAAGACCCAAATCTGACCATGAACGGCCTCAACTAGTTTTGGCTTGTGAGCAGCTTGATTATGTGCTCAGCTTGGGCGCACTTCATAGGCTTGGATTAGGTTCATTTATGGGCTCATTTACTAAGATCGATAGGCCTGATAAACTATAGTAGGCTTAAAAGTAGGGACTGTTTTGACTTCATCTTGTTTAGCACAAACTCCATAATCTGACTTTAGTGACAGGGCCAAGGCCCACAGCCAATAGGCTGGCTTGTCGGGGCAAAAAATATTCTAAGGCAGTATTAATAAGAGCTCATTTCACTTTTTTGCCTTACAAAACCCTAAGAGCCTCTTGCCTCTCAAATGAGAAGTTCCAAAAGAACCAAACCATTCACCAGTATTACCTCGCAAGAAGAAACACTACCACATATTTGGAAACATGGACTTCAGAGAATTTGTATTAATTTGGATAAAATGCAATATAAAATTATACAAATTTGATCCAAATTCGCACAAATTCAAATCCAAAATCATGCTATGAAACACAACCTAAATTTTCTAATCACTGAATCCCTATAGCAAAGCACCATCAACAGATACTAGCACAACCCACGAAAGGATGAAAAGAAAAAATCCAGAAGAATATAACGGAAGCAGCTCAAGACACAGTGAAGGTAGGGGGAAAAAACAGTAAAGAAATGAATGGATTAAATGAAACTTCTGGAACAGATAAACCCTATGAAAAGCTAAAACTGAACTGGTAAGTGATATGATGCTCTCAATCGATGTCGACAATTGCAAAATTAACAAAACGAGATTAAGAAACAGATCTCACCCAAACCCTATTCTCACAAGACATTTTATCAGCTATCTAACCCCATCAACTAAAACGGAAATCAAAATTGAGCGCTTCCCCAACTACGATTTCCATCAACAAAATTGAGAAAAAAAAAATATATCCACAGATCGTCACAAACCAGAAACAATTTATAATAAACACAACCATCAAACAATCTATGAAAAAATCAAAAATTAAAACCAAAGAACCGAGAAAAAACAGAAATCTCGAGATCAAAGGACAGAACCTCAGATATCTGGAACTGGGTACCCGTCCGTTTCTCCGGCGAGAATCGGTGATTGCTTTTGATTGAAAGGATGCAAGTGATGGGGGGAAGTGCAGAGGGAGAGTAGCTCGGTATTTATTAAGGGGTTTGAGCAGGGGCGAAGTCATTCGTAAAGGAAGGGAGATCTAGAGACGGCTTTTTTGGACGCGGCACCCACTGGGGAGGCTACGTGGCTGGAGAAGAATATCAGCGTCGCCGGTACGTGTGGGAAATAGCTTTTCTTCGATTTGAAGTTTTAATTTTTTTTTCTTTCTTTTGAATAACGCCGGGTGTCCGCGTCCGTTTCCCAGTCCACGACTAATCCCACGCCCTGTGATGCTATCCACACACCATGAGGAGGCAAATTCAGGAACCAGCCGCAGGAATCGAATCCGGGAGGCGCAAAGGCTGACCTCATGAGAGGTACTCTCAACATTCCTCTTGCCAACTGAGCTACACCCTAGGGGTAATTTGAAGTTTTAATTGTTCAATATAGAGAAAGTATTCTCAATTACTAATTTGAAAAATTAATTAAAAAAATTTTTTTCTACTTTTTTTATATAATTTTTTTAAAAAATAAGATGACATTTTCATCTTAAAATTAACTTTGACATTGTTCTTTTTTTAAAAAAAAAAAGAAAGTCAATTGCAAATTAGTTTACATGACTGTATTACATATTATTCATGTATGCATGTTGGTTTCTAGTGTTAACATGTCATCTTAGGTTTATTGTAGAGTAGGTTAGTATATTGATTTTACAAAAACAAGCATGACACCACAAAAATCAAACTGGATTGGTTGGTTCAATCGATTGAACCAGAAATCAATATCCTTTCCCAATCCAGGTTGAAGATATTTGTTAGGTACATTAAACTCCGCCAAAATTGAGAAAAACTGGTGAACCAAATGACCTGAAAGAACTAGGTCAAACCCAGTTTAATGAAATTATATAAAACATGATTGGGCTTACTGTATGTTGAGATTTTTACGTGGGGAAGGGATGACCACAGTCTCATCGACTTGCCCAAAGCAAAGGCAAGCCCGCCCATTGCCAAGGTCCCCTTGCCCATTGCTATTGACATAAAACATCAAATAATAAGATTTTGAGTTGCTTTTTAATTATTGCTTCTTTTTTTTTCTTTGGTTCATTTTATTTCAATAAATGATGCATATTTTGAGGTTAGGAAAAAATAAATTTCATGGTTTTAGAAATCTAATAAAAATTATTGTTTCAATTTTTATTTTTTTTAACTTATGACATCAGCTAATTGACTCAAACCAGTTCGATCTGTTTTGGACCAACCCACCTAGGAACAAGTTAGGATGTCGGTTCACTATCCAGTCTAGTTCTAAAAACAATGCATGAAACTTGCAAAATCTTAAAGAATGCATGAAGATGGTTGACCAACATTGAGAGCACAATTGACTAACTAGACTTCCACAGGCAATCAATTGGCCAATTTAAAGGCTTATTTTGACCATATTTCTATACTTTCTCCTAATTTTTTATATGATCCATTGATTATACATTCTCTAGAAGGTTTAATTGAATTTATTGAAATGTTGGAATACCGTAGTTTTATGGTTTTTCATTTCAAAAAACCAAAAATCATTATTTTTCTAGAAATATTTTTATTTTCAAAAGGTTTTCTAAAATTGTGCGAGATGCGACTTTTGGAAATATTTTTAGAATTATTCTTTTTTGGATTTCTGAAATTCAAAGCATGTTCTATGGTTTCCCTAGTACCAAGAAACCAAAATTTCAATTTTTTTTTTTTTTATAGAAAATATCCCTTTTTAAGACAATTACTCATGATGTGGTTTTAAGACTTTGGGAATTATAATTGCCGCAAACATCTGAGATGACCAGAACAACTTGAATGGGACTACTTGGATTTGGAAACTAATGCCCCAGATATCCAAAGTAGACAGAATAACTTGGAAGTAACTACTTGGATCCGGGATGCCCCATATCCCAAGTAGAATGTGAATCATTCCAATTTATGGAAGACAATGTATTTTGGATGGGTGTGAATCGGAATGAACATTATTTACAATTTTTACACAAGAAAGCTTCTATTATATGAACATGATGATGCATGATACGAGGACACATCTTGACCCTCCTCATGCTATGATTTTTACAAAATACAAGTGAATGACTTCCTATCACATTTGATGCAATGCATGTAATGTATGTAGATGCATGAAGCTCCCTATTCAAATCAACAAGCAAGACTCTGAAATTCAGCCCAAGCATATCTCTGTTTCACTCATCAACTTTTTCAAATTTCAATTTGGGAAAAAACTCATGCTTTATCAATAATGCCCCAATAATCTTGAGTAGAAAATACCAATCACATTATCTAATATGAATGCCCCAAAGTTTTACTCATAACTTGACATGTCATCTACCCCATGCTACTTATGACTAGGCCTATTCATCTTGAGATTGTTGAAATGTTTCACTTAATTCTCAGCAAGGACTCCTTAGGGACTGTACTCTTTATGTTTAAAATCATTTTGAAATTTAAATGAATAAATATAATACACTCTCATTAAAGGTTCAAATGAAATCCTCAAAGTTGTTTACTTTTACCTGATTTCTGTGCATATTTAATAGGAAATAACTTTACTAGTACTTTGACATTGGTGTAAGTTTGTTGTTAACTTTGAGAATTACATCAACGGGCAAACATCTCTGATTTTTATTTTCTGACAAGCCTTCTTTAGCAACAAGCACAATTCATCCACTGCATCCCCTTCTGTATATTTTCCCTGTAAATATGATGCCTACCTCCAATGATACCTTCTTGATTTGTATTCCATAACTCATTTCAAACTTTCTATCTTGAATTATAATTAGTGTCCTACTAGGTATTTTCTTCAGTATTCCAATCTTAGGGTGAACTTTAATATACGAGACAAAACATAGTCTAGGGATACAGGTTTCCAATAGAACGGGGAAACTAAGGCTAAAAAACCCTTCCTAAAAAATGGCATTCATGCTCCTAGTGGTGACAAAGGTTGACCAAAC